>NC_056737.1:548434906-548564906 GCF_019279795.1 Protopterus annectens
AAGTCTGTGTGATTCGGCATTGGTTTGCTGTTAGTCTTGTTTGTTTCCTGCTGCTATGTTT
Organism: Protopterus annectens; assembly: GCF_019279795.1. NCBI lineage: Eukaryota > Metazoa > Chordata > Ceratodontiformes > Protopteridae > Protopterus > Protopterus annectens. The sequence goes on from NC_056737.1 coordinate 548,434,968, forward strand.
TGTTGCTGATGGTGGGAGAGCTGGGACTTGGAGCACACATAAGTGCAGTGTTTGGGGTTTTCATGGTGCAGATCTGTGGTGACCATCATGTGAGAGGGGTTGTGTCACTCATTATTGTGCAGGATCCATACGGATACCTTGAATATGTTGTGTGTGACTTGTGAGGTATGGGAGACTGCTGAGGAGAATTCAGTGGAATGGCCAGTTGACATGTGCTGTAATTCTGTGGTTTCATTGCTGACTGCTCATTGGTCATTGTGGAGTGAGGGCCTTGAATATATTCAAGGGGCTCTTAACAGTAGGTCTGCAGCCCAGTAGGGATGTCTGGTGTCTGTTTCTTGGGCTTAGCTGCAGCTGCGGGTGATGTTCTGTGCTGCCCATGCACAGTAGTGCCCCGAGCCATTACCAGTTTATGATGTGGGAGTTTGCAAGGCCATGCAGCAGGCAGAAGGGTAAATTTGGATCTCAGGACAGGGGTAATGTGTTTACTTTTGGTCAATTTCTGTTCTTGCGTTAGCAGATGAGGAGATGTTCTCCGATTGTATTGTGCTTTGTTTTGTTGCACTGAGAGGTTGAAAATTTCTGTTTCATGGACTTTTGGGGACCAACATGAGGTGATTGTCACTACCGAGTGGTGTGGAGTACAGCGGGATTTGGTCAGGCTTGGTTCCCGTGTTGGTTGGTGGTATTATAATAATAATAATAATAATAATAATATTAATAACAAATTGAATTCATTAAGTGATGGAGACTTTAGTTCTGGTTTCATATTCTTTGTAAGATGTATGGCACCATAACAGCTGCTGGCTCTGCAGCTTTCTGTGAGTGCGAGTGCAACATTCACAGTTTGTCCCTGTCTTTGGGCCCTTGTTTTCACATTAGGGGAGGTGGGGGTTAGGTGCAATTTCTGATTCCCTGCATAGGAGCACCATTCCCTTTCTGTCTTGCATGCAATATGGGATTACTCATGCATTTTAAATTGTTTGCAAGGTATTAAAACAAACAAAAGAAAACATTACTTTATTGCTACTTAGAAAATACACATTAGGTTTTCAGTGTAATGAATGATACTACACTGAAGATAAATTTATCTCTACCTTTTTGCTTTTTGTTTCTGCATTAACAACTAGGTGTCTGGAGATAGGAATGTCTGCACTGTGAGCTAGAAACTTGTTTTTTCGAAGCTCAAGAGAGATAATGGTTGGAAGTTAGGTGGTAACTATTCAGAATTCATGGACAGGCAAATATAGATGCTTGTGGGCATTTTTCGTAACTATTTTAAGTCACATCAGCTCATTTTATATTTTAATTGCTTTGTACACATGCTAATCAAATGTCTGCATGCTTAAACCTAAATATTTTATTAAAGGAAATACTGCATGCAACAGAATTGGCCTTAGTTCTGCTGAGACTTCAGACACAGTGATTTTTTGCCAACTGGAGTATTTGGTGTCATTTTGGTCAGTACAAACTCATCTTAGTTGTCTTGTTTATGGAGTTGCTGTTCTGTGCTGCTGGGAAGCATTTTATTAATTGCTTGGGTGGGATGTTGCAGTTTTAGTGACTATATATTTCATTGACTATACCAGCATGCCTGTGTGGTTGGGGGAGATGGTAGCTTTTCCATGACATTGAGTGCTGCTGCTATGAGCACACTTCTCATTCTCATCTGAGATCTATTGGAAGTCTGTTCATTGTTATGGGGTGTTGGATGTCTGGTAAGGTTATGGGGTGTTATGTGAGGTAAGCCTTTCCTTTAACATGGATGCCATCACAGGCTCCGTGATCTGCTGTATTATCAGAGGTAGGGAATAGTTTACATTTTCATTGCCCTGACTGTCTCTCCTTCCATTGTCGAGATGAGGGATGTTACCTCTATAGTATGGAACAACTGGGTAAAAGGTGGAACCTTCACTAATGCATTTCAGAGGATTTACATTTGTCTTTTTCTATGCAGATGAGGTGCTATGCAGTGAGTTCGCTGACAGTTGAGACAGTTTGTTGCAGTGGATGTTCCTGTCTCCTTAAGGTAACACAATGGTGAAATCTACCAACGTATGAGGTCACACATAAGTGCAAATGGAGCAACAAAATTGTATTTCAAAGGTAATGGAATCTACAGGGGTGGGAGTTCTGGGTGCTAGAGTGGCTCACAGGAGGTTATAGGTAATTTGATTTCATCAAAAACTCATTAAGGCACATCAGTGTTGGTGTTGTTTAAGGTAGTGTGAGGCAAGTGAGAAGGAGGTATTTTGGGGATTGTTTAGGGGGAGTCTGGAGTTTTCATAAGTAGGGTGGAGTCACTACACTCATAGGGCTACAGGAAGATAGTACCCTTAGTTCCATGTCTAAAGGAGTCATGGGGGAACCCCTTGGGGTGATTTTATGTTTACCTATTTGGTTGCTCAAATTGTGTTTAGTTAAGTAGCAGTTAGAAGGTCTAAACAAGGTATTGTTTAGGCTTGCTGCAGGAGTTTGGGGTAGCTGTTATAAGGGAGGCTTATGGTAGGGTATTGCCAGATAGATTTCAGTAGTGTTGTAGCTGCCTGTGGGAAGGAGTTTGGTGGGAAGATTTAGTTTGGTTGGCTTGAGAATGAGGTAAGGCAGTCAGTTGGTTCTACCTAGTAGTTTTGCAAAGGGCAAGGGAGTATTTGCAGTTTGCTCCAAACTTGTTATTTTCTGAGAGGCAAATCTGTCCCTCAAGCAGGTTTTATTAATGTCACATATCAAGTTAAAGTTTTTGGAGTGAGCGGCATGTGTAGCATTTCTATCCTTATATAACCAAGAAATCACATGACCAATAAAATGCATCACATCACAAGTTTAAAACTGATTGTTAAAAGACATATACATATTTATAAAGATACTTACATATACTTTAAAAGAATTTTTAAGCACAAAGTGGAAAATTATTACCATATAAAAACAATCAAAAAGGTGCATCCATACAAACCTATAAGTACATAAAATATTATATTATCTTATAAGAACATTCTATACAGAATTTCATAAATTCATTCAGCGTAATAAACTTTTAAGCTTGAGTAAACACATAACAGAACACTGTTCATTAAGGCCTGGATAACTATGTACATTTTAGGTAAGTTGCCACCATAAGTCTTGTCTTTTGAGTAAAAGGGATGTATGCCCACCTCTAGGGTTTGAATTTGTCTGAAGAAGTTCATTTGATTTGAGTGAACGAAAGCACTCACAGATTAAAATTTTGGTTTGCCTTTGGAGCTGTGGCCCTTTGTTACTTATTTTATTAATGCTTTATTTGTTTTTTTTTTTGATGTGTAGCATTTCACTTTTGCTCTGGGCTGGTAGAACAGGTGTGGAATTGGATACGTGTGGCAAAGCAGAAGTTATATGGCTTATGGAAGGCATTTGTTTGGGGTTCCTTGCAGATGGGGGACATGTTTACTTCCTTAACAGATACAAAGGTAAAAAGTTGAAATAAATGTATGAGGGGAAGTCGGGAACAAGCATCAGATTAAGGATGTTCTTCAGCATTTTGGGTTACTGAAGTTGCATGCCAACTAGTTTAATTGGCATGCAATGGGTAGGGGTTAATAAGTTGGTGGATTTCACCATTGTGTTACCTTAAGGAGAATTCACTGGGATGGTCTTTGTGGCAGATGGATAGGGTTGGCTATGAGGATTTGCCTTGGTTAACAAATGTTATGGGAGGTGTTGTGATGGGGGACATAATTTTGGGGTTTATGATTTGTTGGATGGCAGGTCAGAGGGACAATTGGGGATGTTGATTATTTTCCTTTTTAATTTAATTGGGAGTAGGTTATCCGGAGTGTTGGAGATTAGGACACTTTCAATTGCTTAATAGAACAGGGGTATAGGTTGTGCTGTGCATGTCTGATGAGGAGTCAGGTTGAATTAATGTTAAAGGCAAGCTGCAGGACCTTGAGCTATCTTTTATAACTTAAGCATATGATAGGACATTGTTAGACTGGTTTAATGTGCATTCTAGCAGTCTAGGGGGAGAACTGTGGTGGGAAGGATTTAGTTATTTGTCAGGTGTGGAGGCAGGGTAAGGCGGTCCAGTTGGTCAAGGATGATTTAGTTGTCAGTACTGTTGCTGCACGGGTGACAAGGCTAATTGAACTTACTGAATCTTGGGTGGTGGCTCATTGGTTTCAAGGGCTGGGGTACGTTGATAGCTGTGAAGGTAGACAGACTTTGGCTATTGTCAAGGTAGGTTTTGTTGCTGGGGTTGCTGTTGGGAAATGGAAGTTTATGGGATTACAGTTTGTGGCATTTTATGTGATAGAGATATTTCAGTCATTTAGATGGTGGTTTGCTGGTCAGTCTGGTTATTATATTTTTCTGTTTATATTGCATAGCCAGATTTTAGAAAGGAAATTTCAATTTCCTTATTACATACATTGGGGGAAAATAGGGTTGCAGCTAGGCATGATGGTAGGTAATTGCCTTTGCATGGTTTTGCGTGGCATTGGGTTTAATATTTTGATGTTGTGTTTGGCAGGTAATGTTCTGGGACTCATTATGATGTTATTACTGGTAGTTAGAGTAAATGAGAGTTTATTTAAAGACAAAAGTTATACAAAGTTATGGTTATTACTTTAGTTTTGAAGAGGGATCATTGGATTATTTTAACCATTTAGTCAACTGTTGGCTTTTGGTATTTATACAACAGGGTGTTGAGTTAATGACAAGGATCTAGTTTGGTTTTGGGTAGATGCTGTACACCGAATGATGTTTGGCTTAACCCTTTTTTTTAGGGGTGGTTAGGTCCAAAAATTTTGGTAAGAGGGAGGGGGAACAGCTTTGTCAGGCTGGTGGGTAGAAAATAGGGACAGGCTTGCCCTCTTCTATTCCCTGTCAGGTGTTGGATGTTCATTTTCAAAAGGAAAGTGAGCAGTTGGAGGCTGATGGATAAAATAAGTGAGCAGGGGTAAGGACACTGCTTATTGATTGGATGTTTAATTCAATAAGTGCTGAATAAAGTGAATGATGGGATGCTTCTTCATAAGTAAATAAGCAAGTGGAGGTAATGAAGCTGCTTATTTGGTTGGATCTGTAATTCAATAAATGGTAAATGCAGTGAGTAGTGGGATGCTGCTGCATAAGTAAAGTAAGCGAGCAGAGGTATGGGTGCTGCTTACTGGGTCAGGATGAGTGAGGTTACACTGCCCTGATTAGCATTACATGGATGTTTATGCTGTGATTAAAATCAGCTATACTATGTTTTAGTTGTAATTAATAAATATGGGTTAACAAAGTTATATTTATGGCAGTTCAATAAGGGTCATCAAACATCATTCAGTGTGTTGTGTTTTATTAAACGGGACCAGGACAATTGAGGTTTAATAACAAATCAATTTGTCCAGGGACATCTTTGGGTGGGGGTAGATAAATATATTAATGAGAGTTAAGAGGGTAGGGGGAATAAAAGTATTAAATGGAAATGAGGGATGTTTGAGAGGAAATGAGGTAAGGGTAGGGAAGGACTTAATGGGGATTATGCAAGTGGAACTGAGTAGGGAATAACATTTTAGCATGAACTTGCTACCTGCCCTCCCTCCCCTTTTCGGTGGAATAGTGGGTATTGTGGTAATTTCAGTACAGATAGGGTGGAGAAGAGGGATAGGCTTGCCCTCTTCTGCCCCCGCCCCCAGGTTTTGGATGTTCATTTTAATGAGTTGGGAAAGGAAAGTGAGCAGTTGGAGGCTGATTGATAAAATAAGCAAATGGAGGTAAGGAGGCTGCTTATTGGTTGGATGTTTGATTCAATAAGTGGTAAATGGATTGAGTGATAGGACACTGCTTCATAAGTAAATAAGCGAGTGGAGGTAAGGATACTGCTTATTTGGTTGGATGTGTAATTCAATAAATGGTAAATGCAGTGAATGATGGGACGCTGCTGCATTAGTAAAGTAAGTGAGTGGAGGTTTGGATGCTGCTTACTGGGTCAGGATGAGTGAGGTCACACTGTCCTGATTAACAGTACATGGATGTTTATGCTGTGAATAATATCAGCTATACTATGCTTCAGCTGTAATTAATAAATATGCGTTAACAAAGTTATGTTATGGAAGGTCAATAAATGTCATCAAACATCATTCAGTGTTTTACTGAAGGGGACCGGGACAAATAACATTTCTTGCATCTACATTTAATTCATTCCAAAGGATATACCATACTTTTCGCCATCATATTGGTATACTATAATTTTCCCTTTTTATTAATATCATTAGTTTTCACCTTCCATGATTTTATTTTATTGTCTTGATATTTTCCTTCCATCTTTTCTGGTTGACTACCTCTTTTCCCACTTCATATTTCCATACATCTTCATAACTTACCTGTAACACTTTCCCTATCATTTACATCTCTCTCTCTCTCTCTCTCTTTCACTTTCAATATTACCAAGAAGGAAATGCATAGATGCTAAATACACTATAGGATTCTTTGCATTCATGCTTCCTTCTTTTCTTTTATTGTATATCACTCCTCTTTTCTCTGGATGCAGTTGTTATCCCTAAACAAAATAATAAAACAATACTTCTAGCATGACTTTCTCCATTTTAGCTGAAATAAAGTACTGTCCAAATATGCTAGATTCACTAATACACACATATTTAACTTATACACTTTTTGTTAAATAATAGAGCAAAATTTGAATCCCATTATATCATTTTGTGTATATTTTTCAACAGTGTTTTCCTCTGTTCTATTACATTTTCACACTCTCTACATTTTACTCCTAATATAATTTTCCTTTCTTAGTATAACTCATTCTGCATATTTTCTTAGTTTCACCAAACCCTTTTCTTTTTGCCTAATTTAACCCAACATTCTTTAATACATCCTCTACTTGAACCACTACTTCACTTATCTACATTTTTTATTTAGCCAGAATTACTAAAACATTCTGCGTATGGCAGAAAGATCATTATTATAATAACTTTTACCAGCTCACATTTTGCTTCATTCATTATGCATACATGTTTGAAAGGGTTGCTATTAGAAGACGGAAGACGCATTCTGTTGAATGCGTCTTGGTCGAACTTAAAAGATTGAAACGTCAAAATTTTGAAGTGGCTTTTAAGCAAATTCTTTCCCTGGGAAAGAATTTGCTTGGCTGCTTTGTTACTTTGCTGTTTTTGGCACTGTAGTGTGGTCTCAGAGTTGGTATACTTAAATAGGGGGTTCCCTTGGAAAAAAATCGCTGTTCTGACAGTTTGACATTATAAGCTTTCGCTTACATACGGTCGATTAATCACCATTCACTTTTTTAAGCGTTCGGTGATCTAATATAGACCCATTTGAAATATTGCATTCAAACCAGTATAGACATGTACATAATGGGCATACTTGTTTAACTCATATCCTAATATTTATTTTTTCTCCCATCCATCTGTTTACCATAGCTCTCACTCAAGACATTTCTTAACATATTTCACACCACTTCATGACTAACCTTGTTAAATGACTTTGCAACATTGTGTCACTAGACGTATTTCCTTGTTTTCTTTCAACATCAAAGCTGTTACTTTAATTATTATTAAAATTGTATTCTTCTCTCTTCCTCTGATTTTGAAAACCCTTCTAAAATTTCATCCAAAACTTTCTGCACCCTTTTTGTATCATGCTCATAAAAAATGTTATTTCTATTTCCAGGTATTATTGAGCTCCATTTTTTATATATATATTTTCTTTCATCTTTTTACATATAAACATAAGTACTTTACCACAAATTCATTCATCTGCTAATTATTTCTCAATCCATTCATTTATTATTTTATAGAATAGTAATTTCTCATTTTCATTCATCTCTTTATAGTATTCAAAATCTAATCTCTCTATACATACTGCTGATTCTTTCCATCTTTCTTTAACTATTTCTTCAGTTTCTCTCATAGTAATCTCCTTTTCTAGAGAATTCATATCATTTGCAGAGTTGTTCCTATCTACAATCCATAGAGGTTCTTATATTACCCCCTTTTTATACATTATACCATCACACTTTTCCACAATTTCCAGTATTTCTCTATATATATCTAATTCTTCATTCTTCATCAGACACTGCATGTTTCTTTAGTCTCTTATTTTTACAGATTTTCACAAAAAAGTAAAATTCCTTTTTATTTCTTTCAAAAACTCCTTTAAGAAGCAATTTTTAAAAGCCTTTTTCTCTTTTTTTCATGCAACTTTCTATTTCAGTTATGCTTTCAACACAGTGTTCTATTTGTCATGTTTTATGTGATTTCGTTATGCGATCTCTTATTCATTTGTTTCACTCTTTCTTTACAATCAAACATGTTTTCTATTTCTCTTTATAAGCACTCCACCAATCTGTCTAGTTTTCAGAATGTACTTATTGTCATATGTTGTTCCTGAAAAGCCTTGTGTTCCTTTTTAACCTAGTCTGTTTTAGCAATCTCTCCAGTCAACCCTCCTATTACTTTCTTTCTTCTGTTTCTTCTCTGCCATCTCCTATTCTAGTCCACCCACTCTATGATCTGAAATCTTTGCCATGTCTATACCACCTGTTCTTTCATATCCAGTATATACTAAATAAGTACTTCAATTCTCAAAGACCCTCTTGTATATGTCAGCTCTCTGTGCTTTCCCTAGCTTGATTCATAACAAGCTTCTCTTATTATTTTTATATCTTGTGTTAATTTCTTCACTCTTTTCTCAAATTGCAGTTAAAGTCTCCCATTAGAATAACCGGCATACTTAATAAGGTAACACTGTTAAAGTCTTCAAACATTTTTCCTCTCTGTCATATTGGTGTATGCATAAACTACAGTTATCTTTCCCTTTTCCTTATATAGCATACCACTATTCCTAGGTACGACCACCATCACACCTACTATTCCAATTGCTTAACATTTCAAAAAATTCCTATTTCTGAATGCATATCACTCCCCATTGAACATACAATATTTTTACCCCATATTGCTTCAATTATTTTCCTTCTGTTATGCAGCGTGTCTAACAAACATATAATATGGAACCCAAAACCAAATTAGATCCGAACCAGACCAAGAACAAAATGATGTATCCAAAGGCTCAACAGGAACAAAAAATTAAAAATGACTTAAATAATGAAATGATAAAAAATTCCACATCAAGCGTTTTCGCCTGGAGGCATACCAGGCTTTTTCAAGATCTTGATGTGGATTTTTTTATCATTTCATTAAAACAGAGTTTTAAGTCATTTTAAACATATAATATGCATACTTATGTTTTTTCCATTCAGCCACTACCATGCCTTTGATACAATTCTGATTGCTGTTTACTTTTATTGTCAATATTTCTAATTCACCCCTTTCTCTTTTGTATCTTTCTTATTTCCATTTCTTATTTATTTCTTTTTCCTCCCCATTCTTGTTTCTTTTCAGTCTTCTCCTCTCTGTCTTCCTCTTCCCCTTACTCACTTCCTAGTATGACATATTCATTTTATCTTGCCTTTGTTTGTAAAACAATTCCTGTCTCTTTCCCATTATCCTTCTCCACACTAGGCACATTGCTTTTTTCAGTTATTCCCTATTTATGCATTCACCAACAATATATTCAGTTATGAGCCACAGAATGTCTTCTTCTGAAATACCCTCTGTTTCTACTAACCTTTCATTTTCTAGTAAAGAATAGTCAAACTAAACATGTCAGAATTCATTGCATTTTCTACACTTAGGTCTACAATTTTTTTGAGTATGTTCCCTTAACCTATAGTAATGACATATTTAGGTTGATCCTAGTACCTCACTTTTCCCAATTTTTCATTCACAATTATAGCACTTGAAATAAGCATTTCTTCCATTGTACATTTTTTTAATCTCATGTACCTCATTACAAACAGATAAGTCTTTAAAATCAAGGTGCTCTGTGTCAGATGTGCTGAATTGCAAATTCATTTTCTTCTTTAACTGCAATCCCAAGTTCTGAAAAAATGTAATCATTCCATATTACAAATGATTTTTTTTCTCTCCACTTCAACAAAATGTTAAATGCAACTTCACAAAAGTCTACTGCTCCTAACTGTATTAATGCTTTTATGCCCTATAATTTAAACCTCAAAGGCAAAATAAAACCATCCATAATTTCATACCTGGTAATAATGTCACAGTTCATTATTTGGATTCTTACCACTTGTATTGTCTTTTGGTTTTGTTGTCCTTGCAGCAGCCTGTATCTCATTTCAGCTTCGGTTATGATACCTTTCTTTCCTTTGGCTACCATTTCTGCATATGTAAACTTTTTTGTACTGCTCAAAACAGTCTGTTTCAGGAGCATGCCATTAAAACCATCTACTACATTGGCCAAGCACACCCCCAAACTGTGTTTTAAACCTTCTGGTAATCCAGCTTCTTTTTCTGATTCCTCTGGCAGCACCTCCCCTGTTACCTCTCCCAAAAAAATCCACCATAGAACTTACATCCTGATCAGCATATGGCTTATTTATCTATCATCTCCAGCAGCACTGGAGTTTACAGACCACCATCTTCTAACTCTGTAATGTTAATTTCCTCTCTTACAGATTCTATTTTGACATTTCAGTGTTTTTTAGCACTCCACTCTGCTGCTTTCTCATTTCCTCCTCCATCTTGGAACTCTCGAAACACTAGTGATAGCCCTCTGGTAGCAGCTACTGGCAAAAGTATGGGATGTTCCCCCATGTCTTCAACAATGTTCCAATACTAAGTATGAATATTATCTCAGGTCTCCCATGACAAGAGGCCAATAGGCTAGTGGTACTAACTTGGTATATATAACTAAATAAATTAGTAGTTACAAAGTATGCACTAATAATATCCATTTATTAACCACATGGGATACACATCTCCTTTTTAGTGTTGAACCAGGAGTAAAGTCTTGTTAAATGATTTGCTCAATGCCAGACAGTAGGAAGCGAGGGTTGAGAGAACCAAACACTGCACCACAAGGACTAAAGCTTGCAACCTTAAAGTCTGCACCATGCACCAGCATAAACGCATTGCTATTGAGGTATCTGCATCCTGCCCAACTGATTAAATGCTCACAGATCTGTAATATCCTATTGGTGCTTTAAATTCACCATTATGAAGTATTTCATAAGCAATTGTATCTCCATCACAAGGAAAATAACAGTGTCTTCAGCCTTGTGCTGCATATGTCAAGGTATATGTATAGTTACTTGATGAGTGTAGTATGAATAAAGACTTAAAATTATTTGCATATTATCATGGATTACATTTTTAATGAAGGTAACTATTTTTGTGTTCTGTGCAGTCTACTTTATGAAAGATAATGGAAATTTGGGGACAGACTACTGTTTCCTCACCACCCCTTAACACATGACAAAGCTGACTTGACTATGCAGGTTTAACAGTCAGATGACACGTGAGTAAGGAGCTGGCTTTGATCAGAAGGGAGATGTGAGGTATTAATTTGGATCAGAGGGATGAGACAGGTACAGGAGGTAAAAGGTGAGTGCTAGACACTGAAAATCATAAGCCCAAGACCAGTTAACTCATTAAAACTTAGCTTAAGCTAAATGTTGCACATCCTGACACCCGCAGAGCTTCTAGTTAAGCAGGTTTTTACTGATCTGAATCGCTGAAAATTCAGCTTTGCAATCTGTAAACAAATGCAACTATTTGAAAACTGTAAAGCTTACAAAGTAAGTTGAATAAAAAGTACTTTAGCACACACTATCCTTCATAATGTTGCTACTAATATGTCTGCTAAAAATACTTGTGACATTATACCAAACAGGTAACTAGTTAATACATAAGTTTTATTACTGTAATTATACCAAAACTGTCACTCTTTTTCCACTTGTATAGTTTGAGTTCACTTTGAGTTTTGTTAATGCTGGTCTTCAATTTGCTGCAAAGTAGTTTTGTCAGTGTACCTCCACCTTCTAGACTGCTACAGAAATATGAAATGCATACATTTCTGCATATTTACTCAACAGATATATTGAAACATTTGCAATGATGTGCTACTGAGACACAAACTACTAGTGTAAAGCTTATTGAGTAGTATTTAGGCTTTAATTTGCTGCCATGTAGTGCCATACAAAGTACTTCTGTTAAAGTTACTAACGGAAGTATTAACACATGCCAAATACACACAGTATTGCAGGATAATAATTCGCATTTCTCTATTACTGAGTACTTATCATACTGTAGGAATCTTTTCTCACCCAGTTTTAGGCTAGCAACATCAGATGCTGCTCTACAATTTTTCCAAGTTGAGACTGTCTCAGTTATTGCAAGAAATATAATGTATGCATATATGTATATTTTATTTATAAACAAGTCAGTGGCGGCTGGTGATTTCAAATCAAAGGGGGGCTGCAGGAGACAGTTGAATAGGTGGGGCCAATAGGAAGGGGTGTGGCCAACTAGAAAGGTGTGGAGCTATGTTTAAAACCACAAAAACTGGTACTTTAATTAAATATGCTGCCCTGGGTGTCAAACCGTCATTATGAGAGTATAAACAAGACCAAATGACGTGGAGAAGAAAATAAATATTTCAGTACATTAGCTACATGACAGCTTATTTAATATCTAGATGGAAACAAAAAGGTTGTGAGGCATGAAAAAATAAATTACTTTTTAAATACATTACTAGAATGACAGTCAAAATCAAGTATAAAAAACAAGCAGCACTCAACTGAAACCACTTCTCCTTGCACTGCAGTTTTAATTATAATTTATATTCGGCTTTATAAAAGTACCATTTAACATGCTAAAAGTAGCAATCTCTGTCATACCCTCACTTGTAAAAATGTTTCTTATCCGAAAAAGACCTGCTGCCGCCTGACAACAACTATCTACTTGTTTCATGGGGAAAACATGATCAAAGTAAAAAATGAACAGCAAACAAGAAACAAGCTCAAGATAAATTGCTTAAACAATTGCTGCACAGGTTATAGACCACACATGATATTGGCATTCTGTTTAGTTTATGGGTAAAGCCTGCATAGATGATTGCAAGTCTCCAAGAAATGTAATGAGCTTCTGAAAATACGGTTATCCTGTCCTTTATTACAAATACTATCATGATATGCATTTCAATACCTAAAGCTTATACATTATCTAGTTGTGTAAATTTTCTGTGCATGGCAACAACAAAAAGGCTTTCACTGTTGGTAATTCTTTAACAGTATGCTTATTAAAGCTTACTTGCATCTTACAATCTCAGACAAGCTTACCTGATGGTCATTAAAGCATTGCTACCTAAACACAGAGCAACAGCCACTGCAACATGAAGTTTCTGAATAATAATAAATATAAATCAACACTATAAAAATATGACAGAAAACCAGAACATTCTGCAAAATCAAGGACAGACGAAAAGCCACTGTAGTACATGTGTCTACCTTGGATGGGCGAATACTCTGCACAGCAGAGCACCTCGCTGGCCTTGTTCAAGAGAAATCTTGACCAATGGATGGGAGATCGCAGATATACCCCAGGGATTACCTCAGTGTCACTGCTCAACAGAGTCACAGCAAAATAATGGGTATAGTTCCCCATACTAAAGGGGTGGCGTAAGCCACAAAACTATGGGCTAGGCTTGTAAATGCCCTCGGGCAGATAGCCTAGTATGAACCTATGAACCTATGAACCTATGAACTTACACTGCATAACTGCTGCTTGCCTTGCTTGGACACATCCAGAGTTGCTACATGGGGGAGTGGGGTGCAACAAGGATGTCACAATTTGAAATGTCTCTGGCTGATAGTGCTGGCTCTGACACATTTGTCATACCTCTCCACTTCAGAGCAAGAAATCTGGACAAAGCCATACATAGAAGTGGGACAAAGACCCAAAAATAAGGATAATTTTTAAATATTGTTCTTATAAACTTAGAAAGATAATAGAATAGTAGTAGGTCTTGCATTAGTATGAATTTTCTGAAGGGTATGAAATCTGAAACTCAAACATCTGACATTATTTTCTAACTTCAATCTTTAATGATTTGCCACTAATTTGCCAGAAAACCACAATTTTATGAAAACAGACCAAAATGTGATACAAAAATCAATCTGGATATTCTGCAGAAATCTGTACACACACACACACACACACACACACACGCACACACACACACACACACACACACACACACACACACACACACACACACACACAAAACACTTTACATGCTCTTCTGCTGCATCCTTCTTTTTAGAGAGAAGAATGACAAACTGCACATGGAGGCAAAGAGCCTGTGTGTGTGTGTCTGTGTGCGTTTAACCTTTTACTTATGTCAGTAATTATCTTCTGGAGTCCTTTAAAGTTCAGATAACCTTTGTAAACATGAAAATGCTGAAAATGTCACAGCCTGAGCCATTTCCTGTGATGTGATTACAACACAACACAAAGTGTTGTATTATCTTATAATTTAGAAAAGAGCTAAGGAACCCACCATCTATAACATAGAATGAAAAGGCTTTTAGTTATGCACCAGTACTTCCTTATAGTAACCATCATCATGCCATATAAGTAAACACACGCATAGGTTTATTATCATAATGTCCCTTCTTCTCTGTTATAATTAATTCCAAGGAAGTGGAAGACATGGGGGTTGTGATATGCTGTTAAATCATTACAGAAAACAGCCATATTGAAGGAAAGAAGAAAGAGTCTACAATGGTACAAAGAATGTACTCCTGTAAAATAGCCATCAGTTTAATGTAAAAACAAATAATTAAATAAATGAAATGAAAAGCACCAGTAAGTGACTACTTTTGTTATATGCAGAACTTCAGATGAAATTCTACATGTAGAGCAAAAGCATTTACTGATGCTGTGCAACTGATTTTGTTGTTGTTGTGTCTTTCGGCTTTTCCCGGTTAGGAGTCGCGACAGTGGAACTCCGGTCCACTAATGATTGGCAGTAGATTTTTACGTGCCGAGTTGCCAGCTCTGACGCACAACCTTAAATGAAGGTACACCATTCATGCATGTCTCCACACAGAAGATGCTCTAGCTGAGAATCGAACAGGACAATGTCATACTGTGAGGTGACAACACTACTGCAGCAGCACCACCGCAGTTAAAGTGATTTTGTAGTTGTACTTAATATTTTTTATTAAACTATCTGTTTTTAAAAGAATACACCATCTGTACATTTTTATTATATCCCACACATCTAATAATCCCATCACACTGAAATGTTTGAAAACCTTCAGAATGATCATGTTGGTACAGTGAGCATCAGACAGAAGTGCTTCAAGTCTGAAATAGGATTTGCTATGAATTCTTGAGTCATCTGAGCTTTCCTGGCAACAATTTTTCCTAAGCAGACAGATCAAATACAGCATGTCCAGTTATGAGAACAGAATTCAAAATGATCATTATAAAAAGCAATTTTATATGAAGCACCCCCCACCAGTCCACCTTGATCTGTGAAGATAAACCAGTCAGTAGTGCACAACAGAATTGTACCAAAAAACAGACTACCAGTTAGTGATTCTATACATACAGTGCAAAAAAATCAAGATTATGTAACAAGCTTGCATAGTGTAAAAGTAGCATTTAGCCAACTGCCCACAGCCCACTACAAATTAGATCTGAGTAAGTAACAAGTATTTGTCAGAGCATCTGTCTATACATTACAGTAAAAAATAAAATTCATACTATGTTCCCCCATTTGTCTGTTTTCTTAAGTTCACCCATTTATCTTTGTTCAAACATTCCTGTATGCTGGCCTTCATCATGGTTTCATAATCTACTGCTTGTTGTCTTGCTCTTTTGCACATTATAAAACTGTTACATTATACAATTTCACTTGCTATTAGTATACATATGTACATACCACCAAGAAGAGAGTAAAAAATGTAAACTTTGTAAAGTAAATTCAGTCTCTCTCACGGTCAGCTGTCTGTCTGATCGAATGAAGGAATGTTTGATTATTTCTGTAATGCAATTCAGTTGCAGACAAATACGTTAACTCACTAACTGTCTGCTACTGTTTGTTTCTTGTTCTTTTCCCAGCACATAAAGCCCGGGAAGACAGCGAGAACCAATCAGTAGCCATTCAGCCCATCCATGTCATGTACGTGCCTGTGGAAGTGGCAGTCCGAGCCCCTTCTATTTGTATGTGGTTACACAACCGCATAGACTTCTAGGCATCACACCGATGCCTTTGCTCCTTAATCCAGACTACTTTTATAGCAGTCTGGATTTATAGAAACTATATATTTTTTTTAATACCCCGGAACTCAGCGAGTATGCACAGTTCGAGTTCTGGGACTTCAGCGAGTCAGTCGGATTCACAGCTAAATAAGCAGCAACCAGCTTAGAAATAATAATTATTATAGAAAATATATATTTTATTTGCAAAATGTACTTTATTTTTCTTTCTTGCTGGGGGGACTGCAGTCCTGCAGTCTGATGGGACGGACCACCACGAAACAAGTATAAGTACCTGAAAGGCAGTGATAACAATTACACGGTTTTCCATTGTCATGGAAGCTTTGGGTTGATACCATTATATAACATATAAACTCAGTCTTTTTAATGTTTAGTAACAATATCACATGCACACATAGTGTAATCCCTAAAATAGCTACAATTAAGAAATTGCTTGTTACGTGGAGAAAGTGTCACAATCAAATGATGCTCAGGAAAAATTAAAAATTAGCTTTTTAGAACTTTCTATCAAATATGGAAATGTAATTTCTGAGAATGATAAAACTAAAGCTGCACTTCAACAATTGCTGGAAAAAGCTTTAAATCTAGAATTTAGATCACTCTGATTAAATGTAAACATAATCAGGATACCAGAGCATTCCACTTCCTTAAGAACACTGCTTAGTCGATTCTTTCCTTTCCTGGAGAAATACACTAATTATGGTCTGTCCCCAATTAACAAGTATGTGCCTGAGAGTGGGTCTTCTAAAACACACATTTATCTAAAAAATAATAATGAGGATTTGCAATATCTCACTTCATAACATGGGTAATATAGCCCTTTCAATAACAAAGAACAGAAAGGAGCTTATTATACAAAAGCCCATTTCAATTTTGTCTTAGATAAGTCTACTGAAGTAAAACAGAATTGTAGGATGTTGAAAAAAAAAAAAAAAACTTCTGTAATAAAAAGGAATCACCTCCAGTTCTGCTTTTCTAGCCATAATTCAAACCATTTATAAAAATCTTACGTTAAAATTTCCACTCCCAGGAAGACCAATAAGAGCAAATATCTAGGTCCTGCCATACTTTCAAGATAATAGGGAACTCCATCCAGTATTAATATATTTATGAATATATGGACAGTTTTTGTTTTATTTTTTTTCTTTTTTGGCTGGGGAGAGTTTGGTTTAGGTTTTTTACTGGTACAGTTATAACTGATAATGAAAAGTGTCTAATGGAATGTTAATGATATCACTCACAATTTTTAAAAATAGCACTCTGTTAAGAACTTCTTAAAAAAATTATTCCTGCAGATATACCTCACTTCCAAGACATACTCTTTGCTGCTTAGAAACAAGTCCTTTTCTAGTGTATTAACTCTTAACAATAATAATAAAAAGGAGTTGCTACCATTTTATATTGAAGAATACAGAGTAGTAAATGTTTTCAAAACTAAAAAATGATCTCACTGGCAAATATCCAGCATGTAAATTTGATTTTTACAAAAGGCTTTGTATATGCATCTTTATTTGACTATTCAGACTTTCAACAAAATGATTCAGTGGACAGACATATAGGGCAGGATTCACGAAGGCTTGCACAGAGTCTAAGAGTAGTGTAAGACTCCATGCAGCCTTCGCGATCCAGGAACAGCCCAAAGTCCGTGTAAGAGACCAGCTAAAACGTCTCTTACACGGAGTGGGCGTGGATAAGATAATCACCTCACTTGCAGCCGAATAGCATGCAAATGAGGTAGATTAGCGATCCAGGAAGCCCAAAGCAGCTTGTGTAAGAGCCATTTTAGCTGCAGAAATGTACTCAGTTGACAACTGAGTACGTTTCTGCAAAAACCACAATGGAGCCATGTCAGCTCCAAATAAAGGGTGCATATGTGTCAGGCAGCATGCCAATGGCCAAATATGTGGCCATTGGCAAGGTACCCCGATGCAAATAGGAGAAATAAATATATTTTTTTTTTCGGCGATCGCCAATATTTAAACCCAGCGCAGCCCTGCGCAAATGGACTGCTCTATATAAAAACATAAAAATGAAGGTTATAAACCCACAAATGTGGGTTTTATGCAATACATGGATTTACAATGCAGGGACCAGCAGACCAAAAACAACATAGCCACCGTGTAGTGGTTGCTATGGTGGGAAGCTGAGTCTAAGACATGTAACTAAGCATTAGTAGGCAATCTGATGCAAATGAGTGTTAGGATACTGAATTCCAATGTCACATAGCAAATGAGCACATTCTGAGTAGTGTAAGAGTTACATAAGGGGGAGGAACAGAGTAGGAGATAGGTGACATCACAGGGGGCAATGGCAGAAAGAAATGCAGTTCATTGGAGGCCAGAGTTACATGACAGATGTCAGACACATATCATGGAAAGAGGAGTGCCACAACATAAGCATGGGAAAGTCAAGAAATGGAAGGTGTACACTGTTGCCTACACCAAAGTTTCTTGTTAGGCGTGCATGCGCACGTGTGCGCACCATGAAGCGTGAGTAGGACAGTGTGCGCGCGTGTAAGACAGACTAAGCATGTGGGAGCGTGTTGCTAGATGTCTAACACTGTTTGCGAGGGTGTGCGCGCGTGTACGGCAGACTTAGCATGTAGAAGCCTGTTGGCAGACCTGTAACACTGTTTGAGCTGGTGTGCGTGCGTTTTAACCCGAATAAGCAGATTCTGAACTGTGTAAGCATGTGTGCACGCATGTAAGCCACTGTGAGCATGTTTCTGCTGGTATGCGCGTTGCTCTCCCCTGAGGAAACAGAAAGGAAAAAGGAAGCACCAGAATTAGTAGGAAGCTAGCAGGGAATACTGCTGGAGCTAGCAGGTGAAAACAATTAGAAGCAGGCAATTACACAGGCAGAATAGTAGCTCAGCCCAACACTTAAAACTCTGCAAACAGCAGTGCAAGATGTTTCTCACAAGATACACTGCAAGACAGGAGTAAGCTATTAGAAGTGAAAACTGAAAAAGTTGAACTCAGAGCAGAAATGTTAGGGGCTGCCATAGCGGTCATAATGAGACATATGTGACTTGTTGAGGGTGGTGACAATGCAGATGGTGCCAGACAACCCACAGTGAGGAGACGGAGAAGAGTGTACAGGCCCAGGGTCACCTACCACGGGTTACATGAGCTGGAGATAGTACAGCGATATAGAGTGGACAGAGACCTCCTGCAGCAAATAGTGGAGCTGTGCAGACCATGCCTCACACACAGAACCAACAGAGGGGAACCCATCCCAGTGGAAACCAAGGTATGTGTTGGCCTAAGAATACTAGCAACAGGTACCTTCCAGAGACCAGCTGGTGATATGATGGGGATATCACAGGCATCAGCCTCCAGGGTTCTGCACCAGTTCCTGGATGCCATGTTAGCACATGTCGGTGATCATGTATAATTCCCCAATGCCCGTGAGGTATTGGCCAGCAATATGCGTCTCTTCCGGCAAATAGCGGAATACCCTGAGGTAGTGGGTGCAATAGACTGCATGCACAAATGCATCAAAGCACCAGCCGGTGAGCGGGGTAGGGCCTACATTAACTGCAAGGGCTTCCCCTCCATCAACTGCCAGGTCGTGTGTGATGCCCAGGGCATAATAATGAATGTGTGTGCTGGTTGCCCTGGGAGCTACCACGATTCCCACATCTGGCATTTGATGCAGCTGTACCAGACATTTGCCAATGGGGACATCCCACACGGACACCTAGTGGGGGATGCAGGTTATGCACTGGAGCCGTGGCTGATGACACCCATCAGAAATGCACACACACCTGAACAGGAACGCCATAATGAGGCACACGCACAAACACGTAATGTAATAGAGCGTGTGTTTGGGCTGCTCAAGTCACAGTTCCGGTGTCTGGACACATCTGGTGGAGCCTTGCAGTACACACCAACTACATGTACCCAAATTGTCATGGTATGTGCTATGCTACATAATATGATCTTGCGAAAACAGCTGCAGCAGGACCAGCATAGGGCTGGCCCAAACAGCCCCCTACCATTGCCAAGGCCATCACAGGCAGAGCGTGACTTGGAGGAGGAACAACCTGAGCCTGCCTCAGTAGGCAGAAGGAGGCATGCCCAGTATGCCCCAGCCTTGGCAAAGAGGCAATGCATAGCACATACACTGGCTCAGTAGGAACCCTGGGAATGATACCCCCTCTGACTCACTCAAATAATAATAACAGGGATGCCTAAAATGACATGACCTGCTCACAAACATGTACAGGGAGTGTAATATGTGCATCCAACAGAGGCAGCCCTGCAGCACCACCTGAGGCATGAATGCCATGTGTTAAGTAATGTAACACCATGTACTATATGCTCACCTTAGGACCGTGACTAACATCCTACCCTCACCAAGCATCATGCCACAATATGACAATGAGATGATCAAGTGCAATAATTGGATGAAGTATTGCAGTTAGTCAAAGGGGATCCAATGTGTGCCAGCCTGGGATGACATGCTGAGCATGACATGATGCTCCACCTGCTAGGACTGGCGTGCACCTATCAGTGCAGGCCATATGGATACTGGCAAAGGCTGTTGTTACCCACAGCGTGCCCTGAATAGGTAAGGCTCAAAACACAAACCTACCTCCATAGGTATCAGAAGGGATAAGAACCTAGATGTAGTGCTACCCAATGCCAGAAGTCTAAACAGCAAGATGCATGCAGTCTAAACTCACCCAGTATGGAGAATGTTGATATCTGTGCTGTAACAGAAAATGGATCAAGGCTCACAACAGCACCCTAACACTACCAGGTTACACCTCATACTGTGCTGTACAGCCTCAAAACATGGAACAAGCTACAAAAGGAGGGTGACTAGCAATAATTATCAAGGATAACCACACACCCATGTTGGTACCACAACAAGAAGCAGCATGGACTAGCCATGGTCAAGTAACAGTGGCTAAAACTGCCCCCCAGTTTATAGCCTGCTACAGACTACCGTCCCAACACCAGGAACTGCACCTGGCCTATGTTGGAATACATGAATATATCAAGTTCTCCAAACCACATTATATTGGGTGACTGAAAATACCCAAACATAGACTGGGAGCATTATACTAGCTCCAACACTGTAGGACAAAAGTTCATAGAATCCATAAACCAAAATGCCGAGGAACAACGTACCACTCCCACAAGAGGGGTAAGCATACTGGATGTGATAATCAGCAACATGGGTACTGGATGGCAAGATGAGAAGTGTATTGCTCACTGGTAAGACCAGACCATAGAGTAATCACACTGGATATACACATCCTGACCACAGTCCCTGGCCAGAAAACCACAGTGAAAAACATGTGTAAAGCAAAATTTGCACTCCTCCAAACTGATGTGGAATCCATTAAAGGTCCTGCGCAGGTACAAAATATGGGCCACACCTCAGAACCTGTTATACAGGCATTCCATGAACACTGCCAGGAATGCTTGGATTATGCAATCCTAAATTAAAACAAGACACAATGCCATACACTCAGGCATCTGGCATGGTGGACACCAGCCATAACCAAACCGTGCAAGAGAATGATGAAGCTACTACATGATAGAGCAAACATAAAAAAAGAAGTAATCACTGATCAGTGGTATGGCAATAAAATATGTCCACACATACAATCCACTAAGGCCAGCCACAACAAGTTGAATCTGTGAATCTTGAGGCAATGTTACACCTGCCCCAAGTACACAGACAACCCCCAACTCCCCCCAAGAAATACAAATATATGTGAGAGATGCAACCATCTATCCAAACTGGAGGCTGAGCTCCCTCAACTCAGTACTCCCACAACTAGTCAGGAGGAGAAGGTAACCACACACACCACAAACCCAGTCCCACATAGACCTACCACAACTGCAAACCAAAGACATAAACACAGAAAAACATTCCTGGAGGCCCGAATTACAAACACACCACACCAACAGAGGCCTCCAAAGCAGACACCCAATCAAACAACCTCCAAACATAGCACATGCAGCACATAGTACACAAAGCTGGTGTGCCAAACAGTCACAGGCCAGAAGGAGAAACAACATGCCTGATACAGTTGTATTAGGTGACTCCATAGTGAGACACGCTGCTGTCCCGCACACCAGACTGAACAAGGGAAAGGGTACAGTAAGCTGCCTGTAGGTTGCTACAATACACCACATAACACAAGTATGCAGGTCGCCCCAAAGCAAGTAGAAATATGATGCAGTCATAGTCCATGCTGGTGTGAATGACCTGAGATGTACCTCACCAGTCTACATGAAAAGAGACATAGATGAGCTCCCCGATTATGTAGTCCAGGCCGGTATGACACTGACTGTTTGCAGCATCCTACCCTCACCAAGAATGATGCCACAGTACAAACATGGAATGATCAGTTATAACAAGTGGCACAATTACTGGTGTCATTCCAAGGGGATCCAATGTCTGTCTGCTTGGGATGTCATGCTTGACAAGCCACGCAGCTGTTCCAGGGATGGCTTGCACCTGTTACCCCTGGGCGTCTGGATATTGGATAAGGCTTTTGCCACCTCCATAGAGCCTTTCGTAGGCAAGACTGAAAAGACTAACCCACCACCCTACAAAACGTAAGTGGAAAGAAACATAAGGGTAATGCTGACCAATGCCAGATGTGTAAACCTCAATATGCATGCTCCTGAGGCCATCCCCAGTATGGAGAACATCGATGTCTGTGCAGTGACAGAAACCTGCTGCAAGCCTCCTGACAGCACACCAGCACTACCAGGTTATACCACATATCATGCGTTATGGCCCCAAAACCTGGAACAAAACATAAAAGGAGGGTGAGTATCCATATTCAGCACAGACACCCATACGTCCAGGTAACTGACAATGCACAAGGCATTGGAGTCCACCCATCTGCAACTAACGGTAGGCAAGACTGCTGTACAGTCTGTAGCATGCTACAGACCACACTCTCACACACAGGAACCCCACCCAGCCATCCTGAAGACACTGGACAGTATGAATGTCCCACCAAATACCAAACAAGGTACTCATAAATTACCACATAGGTGGTAAACCATTATGTATGGAAGGAGTAATCAGGGACATAGGGACACAAGTGGACAGTAACCTGTTATGTGACACTCACATTGCCAATGTGGCTAGGAATACTGTCTATATTGGACACCGTATCATGAAAGGATTCACATCTACATCAACAGAGGTCATTGTGCCCCTATACTGTTCTCTTATCAGACCCATAATCTAGTACAATGCCTCATTTGGGATGTACCTTACCTGACACCTGCAGCAGTTAGAAAGACCTCAAAGGTACCTCACCAAGAGGATAAAGGGTCTCAAATATTTGTCATATGCTGCCTGGATGTAGACACCCCAGCTGAATGCAGTCACATACTGCCTACACAGAGGCATTGCATGTCTGTTGTACAAGGCCATGTCCAACACAGGAGTAATGGACATGCTCCACCCCAGAAAACTCAAAGCCATCGGAGCTGTGAGAGTGAGAGATGTCAACCTCAACACATAATGAAATAGGATGTGCTGGAGGGACAGATACATAACCCAGAGGCTCCCCACACCCTGGAACAGAATCCCACTCCATGTTAGGCAGAGCCCCTCACTGACACTCTTCAACAGGAATCTTGCCAAGTTGATGGATGATTGTAGAGTTACACTGGGGGTCTTCACTGTGTCATGTCCAGACAGAGACACAGCAAAGCAAATCTTAAATGGCCATAATATTCACATAGCAAGGGGTGGTGAAAGCCACACACACTCTGGCTAGTCTTACAAATGCCCTAGGGTGGATAGCCTAGTATGAACCTATG
The DNA here is from genome assembly GCF_019279795.1 of Protopterus annectens. Taxonomy (NCBI): domain Eukaryota; kingdom Metazoa; phylum Chordata; order Ceratodontiformes; family Protopteridae; genus Protopterus; species Protopterus annectens. The sequence goes on from NC_056737.1 coordinate 548,458,921, forward strand.
AACCTATGAAGATACAAATTGTACAGGACACTAAGGATAATCCCAAGGCTTCCACAACTGATGGTAGGAACAGTGTTGGGAATTCACAGATATGCTCTGAATCACACAAATATTACAAACAACATACCAAACACACACACATATTGCCAACATACATCCTGACAGGTGCAGTGCAACCCCCCCCCCCCAGAATGCAAAATATCTATTCCAGCAGACTGCTGGCCCCCTGACATTGCAGATGCTGAGGTAACAGCCAGCATCTACAAAGCAAAACACACAGCAACAATGGTATGAGATGGTGTCCTGGGCTGAGCCCAACATGGACTCCAAGAAGAATGGAATGCCAAATCACACTACTGCTCAATGTCAGCCTTACCACAGGATATGTACCCAAAGAGCAGTGTACAACAACAGTGGTCCTTCTTAACAAAGGTGTTGCCTGAATGGATACTGAAAACTACCACCCCAGAATCCTGAGAAGCTCGGTCTGCACAGCTATGGAAAGGATCAGCATGTACTGCAGACATAAAGATATTGGGGACCTACTAACACCGGACCCTACCCAGTGTGGCTTTCTTAAGTGCAGATCCTGCCCCTAAACATGTTTGACTCATTTGAAACAGTTATTAAGGTCATTGGTGAGGGCAATGTGGTCCACACAGCGTAGCTGGACTTTGCAAAGGCTTCTATACAATACCCTACATGTTCATTATAGATATGCTCACCAGCTTAAATATAAACCCCTATGTCAGTAGAGGGGTTGCAAACCAGACCAAGGACAGAACTGACATGGTCAGACATGCTGCAGCCATGTCAGACTACAAACCAGATATAACTGGCATCCCACAAGGCTTGGTCCTGGGACCTCCCTCGTTTGGTATATATGTCCCATAGGTACAGGCCAACATGGAAGGACTGTGTCTGAACATGTTTGCAGAGGACTACAAACTGCCCACCATATCTGACCCTCCAGCTGACACAAGCTTCCCACAAAAGGGCCACAAAGAAACAGACAACTGGTGCCATAGCCATGTCAGCAAGCTAATTGCAGAAAAGTGTATAGTCAACCCCCGTGGATATACAGTAAGTGCCCACAAATTACCACATAGGTGTTAACCCATTACGTACTTAACATGTAATGAGAGACCTGGGGACACAAGGTGATAGATATCCTGCATTGGACAAACATGTGACTGTAGTGTTTACAGAAACATACCATATACCCACCTAATCATGAAGGTTGTCAGATCTAGATAAGGGGAGGTCATTGTGGCTCTGCAGTCATCCTTCATCAGCGTTACAATTGACTACAATAGCCCCTGTGGGATGTACCTCAGCAGACACCTCCATCAACTGTAAAGTCCCCAACAGTACCTCACCAGGAGTATCAAAGAGCTTGCACAGATGCCAGGTGTTGCCTGATTAAACAAACTGCAGCTACACACACTGCCATACTGCCCACCCAGAGGCAAGCTGTGCCTGATGTATAAAGCCATGTCCAAGCTGGAATCAATAAACATGCTGCACCTTGTACAATCTGAATGGCAGTGAGCTATGCACATGACAGACCTGAACCCCAGCACTGACATACATAGGACAAGCTGTACTGCATGATCCATAACACAGAAGCCACCCATGAGTAAACTCCCAGTACAGGCTATCCATAGAGTCACCCATCGATCCTCCTCAAGAGGAATCTTGATGAGTGGATGGGAGATGGTAGGTTTACCCTGGGTATCACTGTTATGTCACAGGTAGACAGAGGCACAGTATACTAACCATGACATATGTCATGGCAAACTCCACTTACAATGTGTGTCGAAGGACAAACACACTCTCCGACTAGCATTAGAAATGGCCTAGGGCACATCGCTAGTGTTTGCAAATGTACACCTATGTTGTGGAATACACTACCAATGTTGGATGAGCCTGGTTTAAGTAGTTCATATCTGAACATAATGCAACATGGTCAGATGTGCACAACTGGTCCCTAACCAGGCTGTTGTGCTCACTATGGAAATGTAAAGCAGTGATAGGACTAAAGCCCAGGATACTGTCCACCACAGTCAAAGTACTGAACCAGTACACTATACGGTACTACAGTGTTAGGTCAGTATGAAAGGATGTTGACAACTGTATGCAAAGTATCCCATGCAAACCCTGCAGGCACAGTATAATCCCTGTTGTGTTCACACACAAAGCAGTCGGACAGTAACTACACAACATGGCACACAACACACAACCATAAACGGGAGATATTTGTTGAAGTGCACACTCATCCACAAATGTGGTGGGCTGCAGAGTTCAACATATGGAAAGCTCACACTGGGCATGCTCACACACTTTGATAAATGAGACATATGTCAGACAACATGCCATGGGAAGGCTGAACTGGGCATGCTCACACACTTAGGCCAAATCTCAGTTTAGCAGTTGGTCACACATATCTGTTATTTGTATGTGTTATTCCAGGAATCAACCACATTTTCAGCAATCTGCCCAGTGCACACAGTTAAATTACTACAGAGACATACCTGATATAGTGGATCCCTCCCATATGCAAACATCTTCCACAGATACACAAGTTGTTCATACAAACAGGGAATGCTATGGCAATAAAGACCTGCAAACAGTCTATCAGCAACAAATAATGTGCATTTGACAGTTAAACATATGGGTGTAGAGGTCAACTCTAGGCTGTTTGCCCTAGGGAATGACAGCTTAGCCAGAGTGTGCTTGGCGTCTGCCACCCCACAGGATGCACATTCCCCTTTCTAAACACTGATGATGTCAGCACCCTATAAGTACAGCAGGAGAAGTAAAACCTCCCAGTAATGCAAATAGCGTGCTCTGCTAATGCATTCGTCTCGAGTATCATAACATAGTTTAGTAGGGGTTTGAATCCTGCAAATGCTCAGTGTGAGTGGGGTCGGTGTGAGGGAAATGTCCCTTTTGGCAACTGGGAAAACACACTACAGGATGCACATTCCCCTTTCTAAACACTGATGATGTCAGCACCCAATAAGTACAGCAGGAGAAGGTATGTGGCATGGACAATGACTGAGTCATATGTGTCCATGCCTCTGACTGACCCATATGCTTGTGTTATGTGGTGGACCATAGTGCCCCACGGGCATATCACTGTGACCTTCACCTTGTCCAGCCTGGTGAGCGTGACCTCACTGTACCGGACAATAAAGGTACCTAACACAACTGTGGCAGGTGTGTTGTCTAGCTGTACAGGCTGTGACTGTTTGGCACACAGGATTTGTGTGCTATGTGTTATGCATGATGTGTTCAGGCATAACGTATGCCTGTGTGCCAGCTGCAGAGGTGTCTGCTGCTCATGCAGGATGCTATTCTTCGGCTCCACGAATGGCCCAGTGTGTTCACATGCTTGTATTGCTGTCAGTGTAGGTCTACATCAGACTGGTACTGTAGTCACTGTAGTATTTCATGCCACCTGACAGGTTATGCCAGTACTGGGTTCAGAGTGCTTAGTCCCCAGTTTGGCTATGTGGTTCCATCTCATACATGTGTTGTACGTCCATGTGTAGGGGAGAGGGTTGACTGTGTACATGTGGCAGCTGTGACATTGCCACATGACCCACATATTCCACAACTGTACCATAGAGGTGACTGACAACTGACCTTTGCACATGCTACCATAGTATTGTGATTGCCATGGTGATTAACAGCACATAGGGCCAATGGGGAACAAGGTACATAGGTTCATAGGTTCATAGGTTCATACTAGGCTATCTGCCCTAGGGCATTTATGAACCTAGCCAGAATGTGTTTGGCTGTCACCATCCATTGTAAATATATCTTGCCATGCCCTTTTCCGAGGTTAGTATACTGTGCCTCTGTCTAACAGTGACACAGAAGTGATACCCAGGGTACACCTACAATGTCCCATCCACTCATCAAGCTTCCTCTTGAAGAGAGTCAGTGAGGGACTCTGCCTAACCTGGACTGGGATTTTATTCCAAAGTGGAGTGAGCCTCTGGGTTATCAATCTGTCCCTCCAGCATGTCCTATTTATTTCAGTGCTGAGGTTCAAGTCTCTCAAGTGTGTAGCCTGATGGGATTTGGATATTCTCAGGTGCAGCATGCCCATTAATTCCAGGTTTGACATGGCTTTATACATCAGGCACAGATCGCCACTGAACAGGCGGTATGCCACTGAGTAGAGCTGGAGTTTCTTTAACCGGGCAGCATATGGCATCTCTTTGAGCCCTTTGATCCTCTTGGTGAGGTACTTTTGGGGTATTTCCAGTTGCTGCAGGTGTCTGGTAAGGTACATCCCAACAGGGGGATTGTACTCAATTATGGGCCTGATGAGGGATGAGTAAAGAGGCACAATGTCCTCCCCTGATCTAGATGTGAATCCCTTCATGATGGGGTGGGCTATATAAAATGTCTTTCTAACCACTTTGGCCACGTGGTTGTCAAATGAGAGATTGCTATCAACTTGGGTCCCCAGGTCCCTAATTACTTCTTCTGTACTTAATGGATTACCACCTATTTGGTACTTTGTGGGCACTTTGTTTTTGCCAAAGGGGATGACTATACACTTTCTTGCATTCAGCTTGAGGCCATGGCTCTGGCACAAGTTGTCTGTTTCTATGAGGCCCTTTTGGAGGATGCTTGTGTCGGCTGGAGAGTCGATTATGGCGGCCAGTTTGCAGTCATCTACATATTTGGTCAGCCACAGTCCTTCCGTGTTGGCCTGTACCTCCAATAAATATATACCAAACAAGAGAGGTCCCAGGACTGAGCCTTGTGGGACACCACTTGTAACTGGTTTGGAGTCTGGCATGGCTCCAGCAATTCTAACCATGTGGGTTCTGTCCTTGAGCCAGTGTGCAATCCATCTAGTGACATAGGGGCTTATATTTAAGCTGGTGAGCTTCTCTAGAATGCCCGTGTGGGGTATTGTATCGAAGGCTTTTGCGAGGTCCAGGTAGGCTGTGTGGACCACCTTCCCCTCGTCAATGGCCTTGGTGACTGTTTCAAAGAAATCAACCAGGTTTGAGAGGCAGGATCTCTTAACAAAGCCAAACTGGGTATGATCCAGTGTCTGTAGGTCCCCAATATCTTTATTTATGAGGTCCATGATGATCCTTTCCATAGCTCTGCAGACCGAGCTAGTGTGGCTTATGGGGCAATAGTGTCCAGGATCTGTTGAGGCACCACCTTTCTGTAGAGGGACCACTGTTGCTGTACGCCACTCTTTGGCCACATATCCTGTAGTAAGGCTGGGATTGAACAGTAGTTTTATGTTTGGTTGTAGCTCTTCTTGGAGTTCATGTAGGACACAGCCCGGGACACTGTCTGGTCCCATTGATGCAGTGTGTATTGCTTTGGAGAAAGCGGCTCTTACCTGAGCATCTGAGATGTCAGGGGGGCAGCACTCTGCTGGGATACATATTTGCCCTTTTGGTGTCGTGGGGGGGGGGAGAAGTTTGCGCTGAACCTGTCAGCTAGAATGTTGGCAATGTCTGTGGGTTTGGTGTTTCTATTGACATTTTGGACTACCTCTGAGCATATCTGGGTATTACCACCCAGGTTCCTAACATAACTGAAGAAAGCCTTGTGATTATCCTTAGTGTCCTGTGCAATTTCTCTTGAAGCTGGCCTTAGACAATCTTATGAGTGCCTGTAGTTATTTGCTAATACTGATCAGTGATGCCTTCCCTTTTTGGGATTTTGCTGTATCATTTAGTAGCTTCCTCCTTCTATTGTGTAGTTTGTTTATGGCTGAGGTCCACCAGACAGGACGTCTGCCTTTGGAGGATTGGGTCTTGGTTTTATTCGGGATCACATGATCCATGCATTCCTGAAGGTGTCCGTAGAATGCGTTTATAGAGGAATCTGCAGTCTGGTCTGTAGTTTCCACAGGCCCGGGGACTTTGAAGGTTTCCACCTCAGTTTTGAGGAGTGTGAATTTGCTTTAGAGAAGTTGTTCACTGTGGTGTTCTGGGCAGGGGGTGGGGTCAGGATGTGAATATCCAGTGAGATTAGTTCATGGTCTGATCTTACCTGTGAGGGATACACTTCTGGTCTGGAGCATAGAGTCCCCATGTTGGTAATGATCAGGTCCAGTATGTTTCCCCTTCTTGTGGGAGTGGTAACAAGTTGTTCCATAGCATTTGAGCTCATATATTCTAGGAATCTTTGGCCTAGGGTGTTGGAGCTAGAGTCATGCTCCCAGTCTATGTTTGGGTAGTTGACGTCGCCCAGTATAATGGTGTTTGGAGAGACCTTCATATTTCCACTGTTCTCAGGAAGGCCGAGTGCAGTTCTTGGGTTTGGGAGGGTGGTCTGTAGCAGGCTATAACCTGGAAGGCAGTTTCACCCATTGTTAGTTGCACATGGATAGTCTCTGATGCTTGGTGCTTTGCCACCAACCTGGAGGTGTGGGTATCTTTGATGAATATCAATACTCCCCCTCCATTTGTGGTTCATTCCAAGTTCTGGTGCTGAAAAGCATGGTATGAGGTATAACCTGGTAGTGCTGGGGTGCTATCAGTAGCCCTGACCCAGGCATCTGTTACTGCACAGATATTGATGTTCTCCATGCTAAGGAGAGTTTTGAGTGCATGCATCTTGAGGTTTAGACTTCTGGCATTGGGTAGCATTACTCTTACTTTCTTATCCCTTGTGATACCTATGAAGGTGGGTTTGTCATTTGAGCCTTGACTAACATAGGCACTATGGGGGTAGCAAGAGCCTTTGCCAATATCCGAAAGCCCAGGGGTGACAGGTGCAAGCCGTCCCTAGCGAAGCAGGTGGTTCAACAGAAGATGAATATGTGAGGGTGTAGTGCCTGTGATTAGTTAGCAGTAGCATATATGACTGCTCACGTGGACAAATGCCAGGTAAGTCATATACAATGTGTCACAGGCAACGTACATGTGAACAGGACAAACAGTGACATTCTGTCAAGTGAGACATGGACATACATATAGTAAGCTATGCAGATGTCACTAGGATTCCACAGAAGCTCTGTAACTATGCATTGCAGGTGAGATCAGTATCCCAGGGTAATTGCAAGCAAACATGCATGCAAACAAAGCTACTGTAAGCAGGGCTGCATGTAGTCCATTGTACAACAAACAAGTTGTACCACTTCCAGTAGGTAACACTGCAAATATGCAGGCACTATGCACATGTACATGGAACTACACAGGTCAGATGGCTATGGTCCAGTCTCAGCGCACACAAGTGTACAGACCATGTACTGTCAGGATGTACAATAACTGGATGGAAACCCATGTGCTCATACCTGCAGTAATACACATGTCAAATAACAGACACTGAGCCTTCACTCAGTGGTTCCATACGTAGTAGGATGTGTGCTACCTGGCCTGCCACCACAGTATCCCTGACATGTATGGGGACTCTTCCTCCTGTGACAGTTAGTTTTGTGTGTTGGGGCTGTCTAGCATGGTATGAGATGTGAGCTTGCAGTGCTAGGGTGCTCCTGTGTGTCCTGTACCAGTCGTGTAATACTGCACACATATCAACATCCTCAAACATCCGCATTGCAGAGTCCAGTGTGGGCAACATGCCACTTGCAGTTTACATGTCCATCATTGCGTATTAATACATTCATTACCTTATCCCCTGTGCTACCTATGTATGTAGCCTTCTGTTGACATCCTTACCACCAGTATGCCAACATGTGCAGATGATACACTATGGTACTTACCATGGGTGTAGACAACAGTACATGACAATCACACTTACTGCATCAGGCATGCTGTGATATACCCACAATTATTCCAGCACACAGTACTGTTAACAACATGATACTATTACTACACGTCTATGTAGTCACCCTGTGCATCAGCAACATGTTAACCTGTACCTGCACTGATGTTACAGATTGCAGGAGGTGGCACAGTTTTATCATATGCACAGGGTGTGAACTTGGTATGCCTGAGTCAGCCACCGATACCACCGATTGACATGTATGTGTATGTGTGTTGGTGAGGGACAGCAGTACAAGGTGGGGCAATGTTGATGCAGTGTGTGCGTGTATGCGGTAGCCCTAGGTGTTGTCAATTCGCACGTGTGCATGGATGCACACAGTTCCACCTCATGGCTGCCATATACTGGTGTTTGTGGACAGCCGCAGACTGTACCTGCCAGGTCATACAGATCAGTGTCTCTGGCCACGGACACGGTACCTGTACCTTGCAGGGGTGCTACGGACCGTATCCGGTATCAACCCAGACTGGGTACTGTCATCAGAAGCAGGTGTTCATTGACTGGACACAGATCCCTGTCGGGCCTGGCCAGAGCCACATGCACGTGGTCTCCTGGGGCGGTCTGATGACAGCACAGACCCAGCATTGCTGGGGCTGCTGCTGGCACTATGGGGGTGGCCGCGGCCCTGTTGTCATCCGCGACGACTGCCAGCTGCTACTGTTGCTGGCATACACCCACGTCGATGCCTCAACCGTCCACCATCGCCCTGGCTCATGGGCATGCAGTTGTTGAACCAGTCTAATATGTCCCCGCAATGTCTGTCTATGACATCAGTGAAATTACGGATGGCAGCCACAATGTCACGCATACTGTCAATCATGGCTGTGCGACATGCTGTCAGCTCCCTCAGACCCTGTCTGCTGTACCATTCCATACGTGACTGTGCCTGCATGACAGCCCGAAACATAGCTGAGGTTGTAAGACCTCTGTGGGCACGTCTGACAGGGGCAGTACACCCATGGATGCTCCCACAAGAACCCCTGGACATCTGTCTGTGTGGTACCATCTCAGGGCCATGCCCATGGCTGCTGTGTGGAGAGGCATGTGCCACAGATACCACATTACCCTGGTCAATGCCCACTGTATGCTGTCCATCACCTAGGGACATTGGTGACAAAGGGTGTATTGGCAGGATAACTGTGTGCATTGATGGGGTTGACAGCTGTGTACTGTCAATCGGCTGACCAATGATGGACCCTGGCATACCTTCCTGTGCCATTACACAGATGTCATCATTATCAGTACCCATGGCACCTGATTCAGGTTCCCTGCTGCATGACACCAGAGCAGCACCAGAACCTGTGGGAGGGAAAAAGGAAACACAGTTTACAATGTCTACACATTACCAGTGATGCACACATCCACACATGCACAGGTCCAGACATGCACACATGCACACATGCACAGATGCACACATGCACACATGCACACATGCACAGGTGCACACATGCACACATGCGCATGTGCACACATGCACACATGAACAGGTGCACACATGCACACATGTGCACAGGCACACGCACACATGCACACGTGCACATATGCACACATGCACACATGCACAGGTGCACACATGCACACATGCACAGGTGCACACATGCACAGGTGCACACATGCACACATGCACACGTACACATGCACACATTTGCACACAATTGTACACTACTCAGTATGCATGATATCAACACACAGACACAGACACACCTGCATGCATACAAAGAGCACTACTAAGTGAGCCTAATATTACTATTACTATCAAGACTATTACAGGTATTGTTAATACACACTCACCAGCATGGATAGGCTGCAATGTTGTTACACCGGAGGGACCTGCAGAAGTGAGGAAACTAGTGTCAGTGGGCACAACTGTGCCATTGTTACTGAGTATGATACAGGTCAGTAGTACAACAGTCGCCTTTCACAGGTCAGCTGCTAATATTGAGGATATCACACTTGCACATTAAATACTATGATGACAGCTACAGACCAAGGACACACCTCACACATGCATTAACTACCAGTGTACACAACAGTCAACTATACATATGGCATATTACCTGCACGCTCATAGTCTTGCTGCTGTGTGGCTCCAGCCTCCATCATAATGCATGTCTGCTGCTGTTGTTGTTGCTGGCGGACTGGAGCTACTGCACTCATGAGTAGTCCCTCCAGTCTGGTGAGTGGGGGATGTGTAGCCACCCCACCTGTGGCGACCTGTTGCCTGTGGATATCCGGCCTTGCGCTGATGGACATTTCTGATTAAATCACTGCAGTGATGTCGTACCTGCTCATATGTCCTATTATGCGTGCCTATGTCATTTACCCGATGGACCAGGTCTTGCCACAGTGCAGCCCTCTCCTGCTGATTCTGGCTGGTGCGGGAAAAGAGTATTGCATAATCCCGCACCAGGCTCTGGTGTATCTCCTCATCCTCAGCTGCGGAGTAAGCGGGATTTCGCGGGTGAGCCATGTACCTGAAAAAGAAAATAACCTGATATCAGCAATATATGTCAGCAGAATTTGGCACACATACTACACATGCTACTCAACTGTTATGATACAACATATCTCGCATATATAGCATCTGTCTGTCTATTGGTGGATACACATGTAAATGGCCAGGTATCAGTGCTCAGCCAGCAACTGTGCAACAGTACCTGGCACACTCCATACGACATACTACCAAACCCCAGCAGTCAGAATACTGATTCAGGTCCAGAGCACCTCCTCACTCTGGGGGTTTGTATCTAGGTACTATATGGCCTACATCATCAACTACTGTGAGCTGAACACACACTAATTGCCCTAGATATACATATCCCACCTCCACCACCAGCACAAACGACTATAGTGAATAACATGGCAGATGCAAACTTTACACTTTGTAACAGTGACATGGTATCCTTTCAGTCCACTGGGCCAGTGGAAGACACAACCCACAATGCTGACCCCTACACAAATGCTTTCTACGGACATCTCCGAGAATGATATATTGGATCATGCAATCCCATATATGACCAAGACACTCTCCACAAAGGGACAGCATCCTGTCTGGTGGACCCCAGCCATAGACAGATTGTATTACAAAAGATGGAAGCTACTGCAAGACAGAGCATAATTCCATAAAGGGAAGGCATGTCTGAGCAGCACTAGTAAGGATCTATTTTCCCTCATACAAACATCCATGGGCAACTTTGAGAGGAAAATCAAGAGGGACACTACAGATAACCAGAAGGCCTTCTTCAGTTATCTTAGCAACCTGGTCAGAATCCTTCCTCTATGCTCATAGTTAGTACACAACAACAAATATTTCATTGGAACCACAGATATTGACAACATTTTGGCAGACAGGTTCAGTGCAGGTGTCATCCCTCCCTCTCCCCCAAAATAAGACATAATTATCCCAGCTGACTGTAACCTCCCTGTCATCACAGATGTCCAGGTGAGAGCCGCCCTCAGGAAAGCAGAATACACAACATGACTGGGACCTGATGGTATCCCCGGTTGCATGCTACATGAACTCTGACAGGAGCTAAACACACATATAGAAGTGCTACGTAACACTAGCCTGACTACAGGATATGTACCTGTACACTGGCGCACAGCAGCAGTGGTTCCACTCCACGAAGGAGGCACCTCAACATACCAATACAATACAACACAATACATAACATTACAATACAATACTATACAATATGCTATTGCCCCTGGGACTACAGCAGCATACTGTTCTGCTACCCTGACCATTGTGACACATATGGTGTGATGGTACCTGCTGCTGTCACACAGTTACACAGGGTGACTCATATGGCATATTACCTATCTGACTAACATTCAGCAGGGGTATGTGTGACATGTACTCATGGGGAGTCTTGCTTCTTAACACTGTGTGGTTTATTGCAGGGTATGTCTTATCTGTGGGTAGGAACCTTTACCTCCACATGTGCTCTCTATTGCAGTGGCATGGATGACACACAGCAGTCATTTAGGTTGTGGATGGTGTGAGGTGTTACTATGGTTGTTGGACATCTGTTATGGGTGTGACTTACGTATGTAAATCAAGGAGTGGTAACCTCTATGTGGGTAGTATGTGTGTACTCTGTGGTGTTGTCAGTCACTGTGCATTGGTAATGTGTTTGAGTGCATTGTCACAGTGTTGTACATGTCACTGTGTCCTTCTCCATATCTGTAGCTGTCATGTGAGGTACATACCATGGCATCCATTATGTGTTGTGGAGGGGTACACTGACGTACATGTCCATAGCTGACACACCATGTCTACTGACACATACCATGTGCAGGTATTCCAAGAATAGTGTGCCACTGTGAATATCATTGGGGGGAATATTGTACACATTTATGACCCTGTTCACCCCTGACACATGCAGTGGTGGGCAGCCAATCACATATCTGGTGGTTACTGGTGTAGGTGATTTGAAATGGGGTATGGTACTCCAGTTTTGACACTGGTGTTCACTCCATGCCTTTGTCACCAGGCACCTGTTGCAATACATCTGTACACATGTGCCTCACTCAGAATATATATACATCTCTCTCTCTCTATATATATATATATATATATATATATATATATATATATATATATATATATATATATATATATATATATATATATATATATATATATATATATATATATATATGTCTGTATACATATACACATATATATATTGATGTACATATATTGCTATAGATATGGAGAGGGGGACACAGAGGGGTGAGAGTGACAGAGGGTGGGACAGGGGTGTTGAGGTCGTCATATACAGTCATACCTGTAGATAGTCAGATCAGTCTGTCTATGTATATGTATCTACATATATCTATATCTGTATGTGTGTATTACATATATATGTTGTACATATTCTATCTATCTACATCTGTCTATGTATTCCTACATCTCTCTCTATGTATGTATACATATATGCATATTATATATATATATATATATATATATATATATATATATATATATATATATATATATATATATATATATATATATATATATACATACATACATATTTTGACATACATACGTATCCATATGATAGACAGGTATATCAACATGTTTGTCTACCATACTGTATACACACACTAACATACTGCTAAACATACATAACTGTAAAACCTACTTTGTACATTGCACTACATCCTACAGTCAACCTACATTGATATGTGCACATAGATGCTCTTACATACAAATGTATGTACAGCCTTTACTGATAGTTGCTGTATGTCCCCTGCCCTTTGCACATCTTCATATACATATGGATACAGACCAATGACACATATGGAGGGTTCACAGTATGTAGACCTTTATAGTATTACTTTACATTACCTGTGTTTGTCACAGCTGCTTGTGTTGCTGTCTGGTTTTGTGTCCTGCTGCTCCACTTGCCAGTTGTCAGCTTTCAGGTTGCTGTTGCTGAACAGTTTTGTTTGTGTCTGTTTAATTTTGTTTTTCTCTGTCTCCGTCTCTCTCTCTCTGTCTGTCCCTCACTTCCTCCTCAGGGTGAAATGAAAGTATTGCATGTGTGGACTAGGAGTACAGCATACTTTTGTAGGTATCTGCATATGTCCATGTGATGGCCTCTGCACCAATTGTTAGCCAGCATTTGCTAATTGCATGTTGTGTACTGATTGCAGTTCTCACTGTGATTTCAGAACAGTGCTGTAAAAAGGTATGTGAGATAGGCATAGCCCTTTCAGATTTTAAGGGCAGGGACCATGCTGGTATGCTGTGGACAATGCTCTGTGAGTGTAAAGGTTGGTATCTCTCTCATATTTCCAGCTGTGTTGTAGATTAACATTCCTCCATTAATTTCTCCAGTTTCCTGTACTAACTGTGTATGTACACTGACACCTACGACTACTACTACAGTTAATGTGTGTGTGTGTGCTTCCCTTGCACTTTTGCTTGCACTTTGTTGCTATGGCTTCAATATTTGCCCTTTACAGTCACTACTTGTATGCCTGCTAGGTGTCCTGACTGTAGTGTGCTGCTGTGGCTTTCCTATTTTCCATGTACATTCACACCTTGGAATGCTTGCTATATCTGCTAGGGTGTTACAGCATGCAGTGTGGTCTGGCTATGGAGTGGGCCTTGACATCTATTAGGGTATTTGAGTATGCTGCTGAGCAGGCCTCAGAGACTCTCAGGTGCATCTGTTATCTGCTTCATGGAATGGTACATATCAGTGGGGTACACACATTAAATTGTCTGGTATGCTGCAGTTGTAACTGTGGGATAGCATGAGCATATGTATTACTACACTTTTTCTGCCATGCAAGTGGTGCATACTTTCAGGACTCCATAGTTACCATTGCATGCATTGTAACACCTTTCTGCCTACTGTTTGTACATTTCACATGGAGTCTGTGGGGCATCCCTGTAACTGTTGCTATGTCTAGGCTCTTAACTATTCAAATATGGTGGTGTCAGACTTCTCATCTGTACAAATATTTGCAGGTTGTCCACATTTCCACCTCATATTTTGGTCAATATCTCATGCACAGCTTTTTCTGGCAAATCACTCTGGGCTCAAGTCAGAATATAGTGACAAACATTCAAGTTTCAGACTTCATACCCTTTCAAACATCCCACAAAATGTAGAACCTGTTACTCTCTGAACTGTCTGAGTTTGTTGTAACATTATTTGTAATGTGTCCCTGGTTTTGGCCCTTTGCACTCTACTTGGTCTGGATGTGTTCCTGTAAAAGGTTGTGTGGTATGGGCAGTGATTATCCTGCTGTGAGTATGTGTGTGGCTTGCAAGGTGCTACAGTGACATTATTACCTACTAGCTACCAACTAGCATGGCTGTTTCTGTTCACACACTACTATTATGGAAATCCACTAGTTTTGACAGTAATTCTAAATGACATGCTTTGTGTACTACACATCCTATATTCACTTTACATTCATTCCTACTATTACAGTATATATTTATTTTAGCACAATGTTCTTGTATAAGAGTCAAGGCTTAGTGGTAAATTATGCAGACTATTGTTTCCAAGGTCCTGGGTTCGGGACTGCCAGTGGGATTTTATTTTGCTTCTGAACTGACTACAGGACCTGTCAATCAAAGTGACTAAGGCACTTTTAAGCAGTTGTAACCGGGTTAGTGCTGGTTTGCGCGGAACTCACGCATGCGCACTGGCGTTTAGCTCCGCGCACACACGCGCACACCTGCTTACAACCACTTAAACGTGTTTACTCTTGCGCACACCCGCGCTATTTTCTTTGAAAGAAATGAAAATAGGGAGACAGGAAAGTGGTGAAAAAGGGGTCACAAAGAGGGTAAGACAGTAGGGAAACAAGCTTGGGTTTTGCAGGAGGGATGTAGGTAAGGCCCATAGCTTCCCATTTCTTCATCAGCAACAGCTGTGCATATTTGTAATTTGGTGTGACATTTGATACCTTCCACCCCTGAGAGAGGTGTAAGGACAACAATCATACTTGTTGTACAGCCAATTGTAATTGATAGTTTCCATGTCCGGCAGACATATGTGCGGAATGGGCAGCTATGTATGGGGCGTAATTTTTTTGTGGGTACAGAGTGCTCTTTTTTTTTTTCAGGTGAGAGTGGTATGTCAGGTAAAGGAAGTCGGTATAGCTTGGTATGTCAGGTAAAGGAAGTCGGTATAGCTGGGGAGGTAGGTTGGGTAGGTCAACAGACAAGACAAACAAGACGCATACAGGGGCGGTTTATGACACATGTGGGGGGGTTACACAATTGACGGGGATGGAGGTTTGGATATCCAGAGCCCATGAGCCCACAGATGGCAACAGTGGAACTGATATCCCCACCCATGGGCAGTTGCCACTGTTCCTTCACTGCCCAGGACGGGGCTGTGCTGGGGGCTGTGTAGGCCGGGCAACAGGCATACCCGTAAGATGTGCCACTGTGCCTCAAGCTGGCGTAGGGGCTCAAGAACTGAGTCCCAGATCTCCCTACGCACCACAGTCCGGACGCTACGGAGGGTGAGTGGTGGTTCTCCTCCAGCCACGCTTGCAGAGGGGGGACTGGACCCATCCCCTGCAGCGCTTCCACCCGCAGGTGGCACAGGGCCACCGGAGGAGGGTCCAGACTGGGCACTAGTGCCAGGTGCACTTGCCAGCTGAGGTGGGAGAGGTGGGTCCACTGGAACCTGCCTTCCCTGTCGTGCTATGTTTTGCATTATGTCATGACAGTTTGGGTTAGTAACATACAATACCATTTGCAATTAGTTGTAACAGCATGCATTAGTATTCCCATTAACCAAACACCCAGATATTCACACCATTGAACAGCGAGCATAACACATGCATAATTTGAACAGCAATACACAGTCCAACAACATGCAGGGTTGATTGATGGCAACAGGCCATCAGGTTTGGATGTATGAATAGGACAGATGCATCAACGGACATGCAAATATTTATGACCCATCAGGACAAATGTCCAGGGGTGTTAATTGTGATTGCACATACCAATTTCACGTGGAATGGATTATATGTGGTTATAGGGTGGGGTGAAGAAAATATTATTAACACCTTCGAATACCAATACATATGCTGTACATTTCTAATAGCTACAGATATATACACACTACTGTTCTAACTACAGTTTCATATATGATAACTACTTCACTTTGGTGATAGGACTGTTACTGCTACATCAATATACATTTTATTGTTATTCATACACGTTCATATCTGGCTTTGTTCAGCTACATCATCCTGCTACATTTGCTTTATATAGCTATAGACAACTGTGGATGTTTGATATTTCAGACAATCATACTATCTGCATATTGCAGACTGAGAGCAACATATCCAGATTTTGGGATACACATTCCAGCTGCAGCAACACTTTGGACACATTTCGCAGTTTGGTTCTACTTGTCACATTCATTTCATTCTGTACTGACTGCAGTATACTTTATTCAGGGGTTATTACTACTTTATTGGTGGATTCATAACTCTTTCTCACACCCTCTCACTTGTTTTCATTTTACTATTCAGGATGGTACTTACTTCTAGGCTTTATTGACATGTTTTACCTGTAGTTATTACAATCCTTTCCAGCAGTCTCACTTCTGTCATGTTTCAGTATTTCAACAGGGATATATTTCACACATGTGATTTGCTCATCTTCTGCAGCTGTACTTTTCTGCCTGCTGCAGGTTATGCACTATTATATTACAGGTGGGGCATCTTTATTTCAGACTTTATTTGAGACATTTTCATTTTTCTGTTTGGATTACAGACTGCAACACACTTTTGTAATCAAGCAATACTTGCAAACACTTTTACACTGTTACTTGCACATTTTATTACTTAGTGACTACACTGCACTCTTTTGCTAACTGTCATACTTTGATATTTATTTACAGTTACTGGGGGTGAATTACTGACCTGCCTGGTGGCGCAACCACACCAGCCTATCGCCATAGGCTCTGCGGTTTGGAGAACGGACACCTGCAGCTGTAAAATACATGAAGTAATATTGGAATACACATCCATAATATCAGCTAATTTAATTTCTTACATACATAATTAAATGTAACTTACTCAGAAGTGGGGTGTTGGGCATTTGCCGGGCCTCCTGTATCCAAAGGTTCAATTGGTCCTGCTTGCATCTCTTCAGGTCCGCATGGTGGTGTGGTGGTGACGGACCTGCTCACCAGTCCTTGGAATCCCTGTGGCACTGGTGAGATCATGAGCCAACCGGTCCCATGCCTCAGCCCTATATGCTCCCCACAGGACATGGCCCTTCATGAGTTGGGCCTCATGATTGTGGACTAGGAGCCAGACCATGTATCTGGACTCCTCAACACCCCACCTCTGTGCTTGAAAGCAACTACCCTCACCTACACCTGGAATTCTGACTGCAAGTCAGTTCTACAATCATTTATGCTGTGTATTCCCGCCTATGGGGCTTATATATGCCATTTTTCCCGCACTTATCTGTGATTGGCCATTTTGGAATTGTATCCACTTCACAAAACCTGCTTTGTCATGCTCCACTTTCTATTCATTCCTATATATTTGCTATTACTGCATTTCTGAGTCCAGCTGTTGTGGCTTAGTGGTTCAGTACCTTGACTATGGTGCATGGTATCTGGGGTTCGAACCTGGCCAGTGCTTTTATGTCTGTCTAGACAGGCTAGGGGGTGTGTCTGTGTAAAGGCAGTTTTGTTACAGCTTGCTCAACATTGCCCGTCAGTTAGCTTGTTGGCACGGTGCGCAGCACAGCTCCTCGCAAACGGGGTGCGCTGGCTTACGCCTCATTTGGCTGTCAGCACGCATATCATGCTCAGCTCAGATAGTGGCTCACAGTTTCAGCATGTTAAACCACTGCTCACCTACGGGCACTCAATATGCACCTGTTAAACCACTGCTCAGCTACGGGCACTCATTTTGCACCAGTTAAACCACTGCTCACCCTGTTAAACTGTAGCTCAGCTATAGGCACATCTGGCATTTTTTATTGTTTTGTTACCTCACATTTCTTCAAAATAAATGGACTATTTCATTACATTTTACATAAAATGTGAATTTATATGTGTACATGTTTGTCAGGGACTTGTTTTGTGCTTATTTTGCTAAAAATAAAAATTGGTTTTGTGGGGGCTCGAACCATGAATGTCTGCTCTTCAGCCGACATCTCTACCGCTACGCTATTGCTTTGTGGCTTATTTTGCATATTTAGTTCTTATATGCTTTCCCACTGACTGCTAACTGTAGCTGCGCTACGGGCACGCCCGCGCAAACGAGCGCACTCATGGGCAAACATCTTTACGATTTAAAAAAAATTTATAACATGTTCAATTATATATTTTCTGTTCATAGTCTGTGGGGGCATGTGTTGTGTTGTGTTTATTCACATTTCCATGGACTCTGTCGTGGGTGTTTACTTTGGGCACTTTTACTCTTCTGGGGGCGTGTCCGCTTACAGGGCTCTGCCTATGGACACGCCCCCTACTGTCTTACACGGACCGTGTTAGCCTTAGGTGTGATTCAGCATGCTCTCATGAATATGCAGAGCATGCTGACATCACTCCGTTTAACTGCAGCCTCCGTGTAAGAGTTATAACTTTTACACGGAGGCTTCGTGAATCCTGCCCATAATCTTCTCCAGTGACGATAATGTATATGGCTATATAAGAAAAAGAAGCTCATTTTACTTAAAGTGAAGGGATTTCTTAAATTGCATTCCTTAATAGACCCATGGAAACTTATATATTTACATTAAATTAATATATATATATATACACACATATATATATATATATATATATATATATATATATATATATATATATATATATATATATATGTCTACTACCAGAGATCAAAATTACACTATTTTGAAATTCGGTAGTAGATGCCCACTAACACAAAAGTGCACTTCACCAAAAGTGCACTTTCGCGAACACCACTTGAGTGAATGGTTATGGACCTTAAGGTTAGGGCTTGGGTTCAGCATAGTGGATAGCTAGTAGAGCTATCCACTATCCTTACCCCAAGGCCTAACCCTAAGTTCCATGACTACCACGCCACAGTGGAGGAAATTGTATGTCCTCCACGGTGCAGTAGTCATGGACCTATGTCCTTCACTGTGGTGTGGTAGTCACGGATTTTAGGGTTAGGGCTTGGGTTAAGGATAGTGGATACCTAGTAGGGCTATCCACTATCCTTAACCCAAGCCCTAACCTTAAGGTCCATGACTACTGTACCACAGTGGAGGACATTGCCCGTTCGTTCTAGTGGTGTTTGCGAAAGTGCACTTTCGGTGAAGTGCACTTTTGCATTAGTGGCCATCTACTACCAGATTTCTAAATAGTGTAATTTCGATCTCTGGTAGTAGACTTATATATATATATATATATATATATATATATATATATATATATATATATATATGTGTGTGTGTGTGTGTGTGTGTGTGTGTGTGTGTGTGTGTGTGTGTGTGTGTGTGTGTCATTTATAGACATTGGCATATTTTAAAATCAGGTGATCTGTTAGATCAATGTCTAGATTATGTATGTTTTTTTAGCTATAGACGTGGTAAAAACATTGGTGAATTTTTGTTATGGTACAAGAAAATGGATAAAGATTTTGACTATCGACAAGATGGTCTTAAAGGAAGAACCTACTGTGTCAACTGTATATATTGTAAGGTTATTTCAAAAACGAAATGTTTTACCTCAGTAAATACACCCAGAGTATTTGAAATTAGATACTTGATTACTTGTCAAACAGAATGGATAATATACATGGCTATATGCCACTGTGGTGCTTTCTATGTGGGCCAGACTTCTAGGTCTTTTAAGACTAGAATTTCAACTCATTTGAGTGATATTAATTGTAAAAGACCTAGAAGTGCCCTATTTAAACATAAACTTGAACATGATACAGCCCAATTTGTATTTTTAGGAATTGACATGGTTGTGGGGTTATATCTATCTGATATTAACAAACATAGGATTTTGGACAAAAAAGAAAGATTGTGGATTACCAATCTGGGAGCTTTATATAAACCCGGTTTGAATGGGTACTGGGGATGAATTATTATGCCCAATGTTCTTGATTCTTCATGATTCTCATAGCTATTTTTAATAATTATTTTGGGAATTATGAATTGTGAGTATTAAGGTAATTATGCTGTTAATATTTTTTTTAGGATATATAGGGGGTATATTTAAATACATGCTATACATGTACTTATTATATTATAATATAGGAAGATTGTGGATGTTTTACTATTGTTTTTCTATCTATAATGTGTATGTATACATATTTTTGTATGTTCTTTTTATATCTATATGCATGCATGTATGTTCATTTATTTATATACGTGCATACAGATTCACTTTTCAGTATCTTGATTGAGTTATAGTGTATTCTGTCTCTTTAATTGTTGTTCCAATCTCGTTTGGCTTTGTATTTAACTGAAGAGGGAAGTTGTGTTTTTACACACTGAGGATGCCAGAGGGTGAAACTGGATACTTGTGTGGTTGTCTTCACTTTATGTTTCACTTGTTCCACTGCTGTGAGATGATGCAATCGTAAAAATATTATGGAGCTATTTAGCTCACTCAAAAGTGTTTCCAGACTCGTTTTTTTGCCTGTACACAGTTATATTACAAAAGAAGCTTTATTGGGTTGAGTGCTGGTACTTCGTTTTGATGTGGTGTTTATTGACCGGAGCACCCCTCTTAACATACACACCGCTAATTTTGGATATATATATATATATATAAAACAACAAAGGTGCACTGAAAAGAAAACACACTTTCCCCAAAAAACAATCTCCAGCACTCAAATATAGGAGACACAGGCAGCACAAAGCTCAAAAGCTCAAGGCTTTAATGTAAAACACGATTTTCCCAGACCGGTTTCGCTACAGAAAGCATCATCAGTGAGTACAAAAAATACGTAGATATGTGTTATTTATAAAAAGCACTATAACACACCCACTTAAAGTGACAAGTGCAGAAATGAATGTAATCACATACATATAGCAAAATAATTAAAAGATGGATAACAAATAGATAACCATATACCCTAAACCTGTTTGGTTTATACAAAGATAACTATTTAAAGATAACTATTTATAGGTTCATAGGTTCATAGGTTCATACTAGGCTATCTGCCCAAGGGCATTTATAAGCCTAGCCCATAGTTATTTGGCTTTCACCACCCCTTTAGTTTGAATAAAACTATGCCTATTATTTTGCTGTGCCTCTGTCAAGCAGTGACACTGAAGTAATCCCTGGGGTATATCTGCGATCCCCCATCCATTGGTCAAGATTCCTCTTGAACAAGGCCAGCGAGGTGCTCTGCCTCACATGTACCGGGATTTTGTTCCACAGCATAGGGAGTCTCTGGGTGATGAATCTGTCCCTCCAGCATGTTCTATTAATAACTGTGTCAAGGTTTAAGTCTCCCGCCCTTGTGGTTCTGAGGGATCTAGATTTTTTGAGGTAAAGCATATTCATCAAATCAGGGTTTGACATGGCCTTATATGTCAGGCACAGGTCACCTCTGAGCAAGCGGTATGAGACTGAATAGAGCTGGAGTTCTTTCAGTCGGGCAGCATAAGACATATTTTTGAGACCCTTTATCCTTTTGGTGAGGAACTTTTGGGGCCTTTCCAGCTGCTGCAGGTGTCGGGTCAGATACATTCCGAATGGGGCATTGTACTCAATCATAGGTCTAATGAGTGATGAGTACAGGGGATGATGACCTCCCTTGATCTAGATGTGAATCCCTTCATGATCAGGTGGGCAATGTAGAAGGTTTTCCTAACTACTTTAGCAACATGAGTGTCAAGCGAAGGCTACTGTCAACCTGGGTCCCCAGATCCCTGATGACTTCTTCTGTGCTCAGTGGATTGCCACCTATATGGTAGCTAGGGGTAACCTTGTTTTTCGAAGGGTATGACTATGCATTTCTTGGCATTTAACTTTAGGCCATGGCTCTGGCACCAGTTATCCAGTTCTGTGAGGCCCTTCTCAAGGATATCTATGTCAGATGTGTTTTCGACTATGGCCCAGTTTGCAGTCATCTGCAAACTTTGTCAGCCATAACCCTCCTGTGTTTGCTTGTACTTCAGAAAAGTAGATGCCGAACAAGAGTGGACCCAGGACTGAGCCCTGTGGGACACCGCTTGTGACAGGCTTTGAGTCTGACATGGCTCCAGCAACTCTGACCCTGTGGGTTCTGTCACTTAGCCAGTTTGCAACCCATCTTGTGATGTATGGGTTTACATTCAAGCTGATGAGTTTTTCGATGATACCTGAGTGGGGTATTGTGTGAAGGCCTTTGCCAGGTCAAGGTAGGCTGTATGGACTGCCTTTCCTCATCAATGGCCTTAGTGACTGTCTCGAAAAAGTCAACCAAGTTTAAAAGGCATGATCTGCCTTTGACAAAGCCAAACTGGGTTGGATCCAAAGTCTGCAAGTTCCCTATGTCTTTATTTATGAGTTCCATTATGATCCTCTCCATGGCTTTGCAGATAAGGCTTGTCAAGCTAATGGGACGGTAATTTCAGGGTCGGTGGAGGCACCGCCCTTGTGAAGTGGGACCACAGTCGCCGTCGCCACTCCTTGGGTATGTATCCTGAGGTGAGGCTAAGATTAAACAGCTGTCCTAACTGCGGGTTTAATTCCTCATTGAGTTCATGGAGCACACAGCCGGGACACCATCCGGTCCCATGGATGCTGTGTTTTTGCTTTGGAGAGCAGTTCTCACCTGGGCGTTGGAGATGTTTGGGGGGCTACAATCCTCTGGTATAGATATCTCTCCTTTTGGGGGGGGGAGTTTGCACTGAACCTGTCAGCCAGTATGTTGGCAATGTGTGTAGGTTCAGTAATCTTCACATCATTTTGAACTAATTCTGAGCATATCTGGGAGTTTCCTCCTAGGTTTCTAACATAGCTAAAGAAGGCCTTATGATTGTCTTTTGAGTCCTTGGTGATTTTTCTCTCAAAATTTGCCTTGGATGATTTTATGAGAGCTCTTAGTTTTTTACTTATAATGATCAAAGGTGTCTTACCTTTCAAGGATTTTGCTCTATCTTGTAGTAGCTTCCTCCTTTTGTTGTAGAGCTTGTTTATGGCTGGGGTCCACCCCTATACTTAAAGAACTAAATATTGCTCATACTAGAGGTATCTATGGATCCTCTTAATATATATATATATATATACAAGTAAATACATATAAAAAAACATTGTATAATAGATAACAATTGACCACTAACAGTCTAATCCTAACAATTCACCATTGATCATTAAGCCCGGGTCTAAAAAGTGCACCCAGGTTAACGATCCACCTACGTTCCTTATTAGTAAGTAGCTGGTGTCGTAGAGGTTCGCTAACTATGTAAGATTTAAGCATATCCAAAGCTAAGAACAAGAAATTAAGGTTATTCTGAGCTTCATCTGCACTTTTCAACTGCATTTTACTGTTTTACTGCTTTAATAGGTGCCATTTTGATGACTAGTTTTACTGTTTGTGCTACTTCCATTTCTGCACTTGTTTTGCACTGAAAGTTTGCTCCTTTAGCATAGACTAGATCCGGACTTGCTGAATCTAGCCTGTTTTTCATACACATAAACTTAGATCCAGCCATCTTACATTAAGAAAGGATCCCCTGCACCCTTGTGACAGAAGAGTGAGGATATAGCCTTGTCTGAGCTGAAGATTGCTGGAGGAGAAATCTTTATGTGTTTTCCTATTGGCAGACTAGTTTAAAACTGTTTCATTTCACCAGTATATAAGCCTTGTGTTTGTGTGTAGCTGGATTAGTGGCACCTTGTATAGATTCAGACTCCTAGAATCACTTTTTTCCTAGACACCAGTCAGTATAACCCTCCCAGGATTCCCTGCTTCTCTACAGGCAACTCAACCAAGCATTCCTGCACCACAGACAACTCAGCTGAGCACTAAGCAGCCTCACCACACTCTGCCATGCTTTATGGTCTATAGAATAAGTCCCTTTGTTAATCCCAGTGCAAAAGCTGTTCTAACATGCCCTCTCAGATTAGTTAATTTGGATAAACCTACCACTATGGACAGTCAGTTTCCCAGCGTTTCTCCAGCCAGCCTGCTTGACATGGGAATTCTCCTGAGGTAATGTAGCAATTGCCTTATGTCTGATGACAGACATTTGCTCTAGAAGCAAATAAATACAGTGTGTGAGAGATGTAAGCATATCATGAAACTTGAATCAGTCCTCCCAGGTAACAATAGAGAAGACATCAAACAAGTTATCAGCACACACACACCTCTCCTCTTACAAAAGATAAAGGCAAGACACATAAACCCACATATGCAGAGGTACTCACCAAGAGCCTACCAAAAGACCAGAGACCTCCCAAGTGCAAACAACCCATACATGCTGGTACATGAACAGAATCCACTATTACACACAACACAATAACATACATTAGAGTGTCTCTGAAATGAAGCCCCTAAGGCAAAACACCACAAAACCGAATGTCTTGGTCATAGGTGACTCAATAGTGAGACACACTGATGTCCTCACTAGGTTAGACAAGGAGAAGGTCACTATCAGCTGCCTATCAGGTGCTGGGATCCATCAAATCATGCACTTACTCAAGTGACTCAGCAACAGTTACCATTATGATTCTATCGTAGTATATGTTGGAGTGAATGATTTGAGATGCACCTCTCTGGACTATATGAAGAGAGACATGATTGAACTCTTAGATTATGTTTCCCAGGCAGGTATATCCCTAGCCCTAAGCAGCATTCTACCTTAACCCTTTGCCAGAGATGGCCTTCACCTGTCTCCTCAGCGCTTTTGAATAATGACAAAGATGCCTGCTTCCCTCATAGAGCCTTTTTTAGGCTATGTCAAAATAATAAAACTTACAATGTAAAAAAATCCAGTAGAGACAAAGTCAAGGTCACGCTGCTTAATGCTAGGAGCCTAAACAATAAACTGCACTCCCTGGAATCACTCCTCACCTTGGAAAATGCTGACATCTATGTAATCAATGAGATTTGATTCAGAGCCACACAGAACACCCTGGCTATGCATGGCTACAATGCTTTTCACACATTCAGACCCCAAAACAGACATGGAACAACCAAATGTGGAGGTGTATCCATCTTCATTAAATCCAAATACACCTCCAGACTTGTGAAACAATACAACTCTCTTGAGAAACTCCAGGTCTAAATAACTATAGGTAAAATACCCTACCCCATCATAGCTAGCTACAGGTTCCCCACCATGAATCAGGAGAAGCACACCACCTACCTGGACTTCCTATAGTCACTCAATATACAGCCAAACACCTTGGTCATGAGAGACTTCAACTAGCCATCCATCGATTGGGCGACTTACATGAGCACAAACACTATCCCCTGGATTCTCTATGCCTTGCATGGCATGCAAGATCAGTGCAGGAGCTCTAGCAGGCAATATGTCTGCCGTGCGATCCAGGAACAGCCTGCAGGGGCATGCATGAGTGTTCTTGCACTAGTCCTGCATGGACTAACCCCCTGTATGCAAATCACCCAATTTGCAGGGGAAATACATGCAAATGAGGTGATTTTGCAACCTAGGAAGCTTGCAACTGGCCTTGCAGGACTAGTGCAATCTGCAGAAATGTACTTGGTTAGAAACAGAGTACATTTCTGCAAACTCCAAAACAGAGCTCCAAATAAAGCCTGCATATCATGTAGCAAGCATTTCAGTGGCCAAGTATAAGGCCACTGGCATTGCAAACAGTGAAAAAAAATACAAAAATCAACATTTATTTTAATTAGCCGATCTCGGCTGTTTAAGAGAAGGGCAGTGATGCCCAAATGGGATCAGGGGGAAAATAACAAAATAAACCTAAATTAAGCATTCTAACTAAAATCAGTATTCTGCCATGCAAGACAACAGGCAAAAGACAACATGGCCAGTGAGTAGTGGTTGCTAAGGGGGGAGGCTCAGTGTGAGACATGTAACTATGCATTAGCAGGCAATCCTATGCAAATGAGGGGAATGATAGTGAATCTCAGTTTTCCCCAGCATGTGAGTCAGGTCCCAACAGTGTAAGAGTAGGAATAGCTTGGTGCAAGCCTAGGAGTTAGGTGACATCATGGGTGGTGGTGTCAGGCATACTGTAAATGGATTGGAGTCCTGTGGATTGGGTTTGGGCCTAGCTTAGCACAGCTAAGCTAGGGGGTGTGTCTGAATCTGCCTAGCACTCTTTACATTAGATAAGCGGGTGTGCACACCGCGCACCAGGTTTTAAAGGAAGAATAAAAAAGTTAAACCAGGAAATAGCAGCTCTGTGCACATTTGAGCACTTTGCGCGGTGCTCCCCTGGGTTTAAACAGGAAGGCAATGGGAAGGGAAAACAGCAGTAGGAAGGTAATCAAGGATAACTAGCATAGCTGGCAGGTGAAATGTACCAGAATCAGCCAATTACACAGACAGTAGACCAGCCCAGCCCAGAACACTACTATAAACTATGCAAACACCTTCACCTCTGTTTTTCCCACACTCTACACCACCAGTGTAAACAAGTGGGGAACTTTTAACACTCACAACAGCAAAATGATAGGGGCTGCAATAGCTATTATATAACATCTTGTAAAAGAGGCTGAGGGTGGTGAGGATGTGAGTGCTGTCCACCAACCCACAGTGAGGAGACTGAGAAGAGTGTACAGACCCAGGTAACCTACTGGGGGCTACATGAGCTGGAGATAGTGGAATGCTATAGGGTGGATAGGGACCTCCTACAGCAAATTGTTGAGCTGTGCCGGCCACGCATGACACACAGAACTAACCGAGGGGAACCCATCCCAGTAGATACCAAGGTATGTGCAGGCCTAATAATACTAGCTACAGGTATCTTCCAAATGCCAACTGGGGATATGATGGAGATCTCACAGGCATCAGCATCCAGGGTACTCCATCAGTTCCTGGATGCCATGTCAGCACATGTCGGTCAGCACGTATATTTTCCCAACACCCGTGAGGCGTTGGCCAACAATATGCAACTGTTCCACCAAATAGCAGAATACCCTGAGGTAGTGGGTGCTATAGACTGCATGTACATTTGCATCAAAGCACCAGCCGGTCAGTAGGATAGGGGCTATATCAACCCCAAGGGCTCCCCCTCCATCAACTGCCAGGTAGTGTGCGATGCCCAGGGCATAATAATGAATGTGTCTGCTGGCTGCCCTGGAAGCTATCACGATTCCCACATCTGGCATCTAACACAGCTGTACCAAAGATTTGCCAATGGGGACATCCCTGATGGTCACCTAGTGGGAGATGATGGATATGCACTGGAGCCGTGGCTGATGAAACCCATCAGAAATGCACATAAACCCGAGCAAAAACTCCATAATGAGGCACACTCACAGACCAGAATTATAGTAGAGTGTATGTTTGGGATGCTCAATTCATGGTTCCGGTGCCTGGACACGTCCAGTGTAGCCTTGCAGTACTCACCATCTACATGTACCCAAACTGTCCTCGTATGTGCCATGCTACACAATATGATCCTGTGGAAACAGCTGCAGCAGGAACAGAAAGGGGCAGGGCCACACAGCCCCCCCCCCCACCATTGCCAAGGCCTGCAGAGGCACAGAGTGACTCGGAGGAGGAACAACCTGAGACTGCCCCAGTAGGCAGAAGGAGGTGTGCCAAGTATGCCCTGGCCTTGGCAAAGAGGCAATGCATAGCACATTCACTGACACAGGAGGGACCCAGGGAATACCACCTCTCTCTGACTCTTACATACAGTAAAAGGGATGCCAAACATTACAGTACCTGTGCTCAACCATATGGAGGGAGTGTACTATGTGCATCCGACATAGGCAGCCCATCAGCACCAACCTCAATACTGGGACACTCACAAGGTAAGTGACTCACAAATGCCAGTCAGGAGGATTCACATACCCAACAACAGTCACAGACAGCAGGACAGGTGTAGACAAACACAAACAAAGGCTGTGCTATGGCCTCTGAATAATGCCTATGGGTAACCTCCTCCCCCAGGGATACACAGACAGACTATAGCAGTTCAGGCAGTGGGATGTCAGTTCTGAAGGGTAGGAAGTCTGAAACTAATATGTAGGTAAATAAAAGCTAAGATCCATAGTGCACTGGTATGCCTCTAGGAAGCATGATAGGTAAGACTACAGAATGACATGGAGTACCTGACATACCAGTACAGTCATAGCAAATGAGTACAAGTGTCAGGTGTGCCCCCCCATCCTATGCAGACATGTAGTAACAGTCAGGTGTGCACCCCCAATCCTTTATAGACATGTAAAAATAGTCAGGTGTGCCCCCCCATTATATGTAGAAATGTGGTAACAGTCAGTTGTGCTCCTGAAAACCTGTGTAGAAATGTAGAAATACTCATGGGTGCCCCCCATCCTACATAGGCATGGAGTAACAGTCAGGTGTACCCCCCAATTCCAGTGTAAAAATGTAGAAATAGGTGTGCCTCCCCCATCCTACGTAGAAATTTAGTAACGGTCAGGTGTGCCCCCCACAATCCTGTGTAGAAATGTAGAAATAGTCAGGTGTGCCCCCCATCCTATGTAGAAATGCAGTAACAGACAATGCTAAGTGATCAACAAATACCCTGCAGAAACAGTATGCTACCTGTAGGTGTACAACACATAGGTCACCACTGCAGTACAGACTACCTGGACTTGATCCTCACATTCAATATAGATGGGCATACTGGGCATTCTCACACACTCAGAGAAATGAAGGCAACGTCAGTCAACAACACACTGAAAGGGCATACTGGGCATGCTCACAGACTTAAACACATGAAGGCCATGTCTGCAAACACCAGTGGACCAGACATATCTGGCAGTCGCAGATGTTAGTGCAGACACTCCTCAGTATGCACCACACATGCTTTGCACACATAGTGAACAGGAATACATACATATATCTAAGGACAACACACTATAATAAGCAAAAGGTAGACATACATAGATGTGTGGAAGAGGGTGACTGTGACAAGGAACCATCCCGGCCTGTCCCACCCTGCACACAGCCAAAGGGCCACGCCCACATGAGGTCCAGCTGTCACTCACTGTAGATAGTAGCCACTGGTATCTGTCAGCAGTACAGACTATGTGGTGCACGTGCTAGCTGTGCAACATGACTGTACAAGGAAGTAGTCATCTAGCATATGTATACATATACCTGTGAAATATGACCCTGTGTGTGGCCACATGTGGTGTGTCAACCTCTAGATGAATCGGTTATGGTCCATGCACACACATTGCCCTCCTTATAACCCTACTATGACAAGGCTACTGAGGTCATCCACTGTGAAATACACCTTTGGCAGTGTTGTAGCCCAGTAAACTTTGTGGTGCGTCCCATAACTGCATACTGCTGTAGTGTGATAAACTAGTTAGGTAGGAGTTCCAATCCCAGACATGGCAACTGTGTGTGTCTGTGTGTCTCTCTGTCTGTGTAGAGAGCAATGCTTTTTAGGGTAGTCACACTCCCTACAATTGAAATGCTGTACTTTGGTAAGGCTGCTGATGTCATCCACCTAGAAATACATCTCTGGAAAGGTTGTAGCACAGTAATCTCCGTAGCATGTCCTATAACTGTGTACTGCTGTAGTGTGATAAATTAGGTAGAAGTTCTATTCCCAGACTTGGCAAATGTGTGTGTGTGTGTGTGTGTGTGTGTGTGTGTGTGTGTGTGTGTGTGTGTGTGTGTCTATGTAGAGGGAAATGCTTTTTAGAGTAGTCACACTTCCTACACTTCAAATGTTCAACTTTGGCAAGGCTGCTGATGTCATTCACCTAGAAATACACCTCTGGGAAGGCTGTAGCCTTCACACTACCTAATCTCCGCAGTACGTCCTATAACTGTGTACTGCTGTAGTATGATACATTAGTTAGGTAGGAGTTCTAATCCCAGACTTGGCAAGTTTGTGTGCGTGTGTCTGTCTGACTCTGTGTAGAGAGCAATGCATTTTTGCTTAGCCACACTCCCTACAATTCCAATGCCCTACTTTGGCAATCCTGCTGATGTCATTCATTGTGAAATGCACCTTTGGGGAAAGAGTTCTCCAGTAATCCCCATGGTGTGTCCTATAACAGCTCCATGCTGTAGTGTGATATAGATCTCTGTTAGGGTTTCTATACCCACACATGTTGGTTGTGGATGCATTGTGTGTGTTTCACTGTCTGTGTAGGAGACAGCTCCATGCTGTAGTGTGATATAGATCTCTGTTAGGGGTTCTATACCCACACATGTTGGTTGTGGATGTATTGTGTGTGTTTCAATGTCTGTGTAGGGAGTAATGCATTTTAGCCTAGCCACACTCCCTACAATTCAACTGCCCTACTTTGGCAATCCTGCTGATGTCATCCAATGTGAAATACACCTTTGGGGAAGGTGTACTCCAGTAATTGTCATGGCGTGTACACTAACTGCATAGTCATGTAGTGTAATAAACTAGTTAGCTAGGAGTTCTAATCCCAGCATGACAGGTGTGTGTGTGTATGTGTGTGTGTGTGTGTGTGTGTGTGTGTGTGTGTGTGTGTGTGTGTGTGTGTGTGTGTGTGTGTGTGTGTGTGTGTGTGTGTGTGAATGTGTGAGTGTGTGTGTGTGTGTGTGTGTGTGTGTGTGTGTGTGTTTGTGTGTTTGTGTGTGTGTATGTGTTTGTAACTTGTATCATGTGTGGAAGTGGTTGTGAGTGTATAACAACTGGGCCCAATGTGGAGCAGGATTTGCAAATTTCTTATATGGTGGCCCTAGCATATATCACAATGTCCACCATACAGGGATAACAAATGTGAAATAGCCGAGAGGCTGGGGTGCAGATCCATACCCATACATGTGACATCAAGGCCAGGCAAACACAGTTAGCAACACCAGTATTACCCAGAGAACACTCTCAACTCATGTCTCATACACACACACACACACTTGCCTAGGCAACAACCAATATGTTGGTAGTACACTGCATATTGCCCACTGATAGTAACTCTGGAGTGATTGCAGTTGGCTACAGAAGACATGGCACTCTGTCCAATAGGCATGTAATCTGTGTACACAATATTGGCCAGACACCCCAGGTACAGTTCCACATGTCACTGTACATGCATGTGAGAGGTGTGCACATCCCAGACCCTGTCCATGTCATGGACTAAGGAACACATCCATGGCAAGCGATGCACAGCATTAGCCACATGCAATGGTCACCCAGGTGACTGGATGGTGGATACAATACTCACCTGTGTGGGCAAATCCGGAAACTGCACCCCTTAGCCACAATGTAGACTATTGTCATGTGGCCTGATTCCAAGGTATACCCATCACCTAGCCTTGTATAGCCATCTGGCACAGTCAACCACTACACATCCATGAAGAAATGCACCCATGCATGTCAGTACTGGCACTGTGTGTGTGTGTGTGTGTGTGTGTGTGTGTGTGTGTGTGTGTGTGTGTGTGTGTGTGTGTGTGTGTGTGTGTGTGTGTGTGTGTTGTATGATGTGCATGATCACATTCACACTCACTACAATCCCCATTGGCATACTGAAGCATGCTGTCTGATGTCAGACACCTCCCCATACCATTTGCCCATATAACCTCCGTATGACCCCTGTGGTGCATGTGTTACCTGCACAGTAATGTGTTGTGAAATCTCACTAGAGATGAGCTGTATTCCTGGCCATGTCAAGTGTGTTAATGTGTGTGTGTCCCTGTGAGAGTGTGGCTGTGTTGTTGCTGGCATCTGTTCCTGCAGACAGGCATGTGTACTACACCTACCATATAGCTATTGTATCCCTGTTGCAGATGTCACTCACCATCACATGTACATTCTGACAGCTCCTCACCATGTAACCTATGTGGTGCATAAAATAACTGCATGGAAATGTGATAGCACTACATAGTCGTCAGGTGTTTGATACCCTGTGCTGGTAGGTGTGTGACACAAACATGCTTAGGTTTTACACTCCCACCCCTCACTGACTTGTTTTTCACTCTACCTGCTTCTCTCACTCCCTCTCTGGTGGATTTGGAGACCTACACCTGCTTTGCTTAAGAGCAGCATGTGTATTTTAAGTGATGCTCATGATCAGCTGATGGCCTCTGCATGAATTGCAGCCCTCCTCTAGCTGATTGCATGTGGAACAGCTGTGGTAACATTCCCATAGCCAACTGCATGGAAACACACTCCAATATCTAGGAACATCATGTTGATGTTGGGCCTTCCCATTCCCTGTGAGCAGGAACTCGATCTGTTGTTTGGCAAACAGCATCTCAGATGGATTGGGGATTTACCTCTAACAACATACACTGTGGAAACGGGGCAACACACAGGAGGGGGATGTGCCTGACCTGACTAGAGACTGTAAGTGCTGCTATACTGCATTTGGAGTAATGTTGGCTTAACAGGGTGTGTGTGTGTGTATGGATGTCCTACATGTTGCAATACCTGCCATGTCAGTCCTCTGTGTATGAGGAATCTCCATCTGTAGGGTCATCTGCAGACTGGGCAGTGTGTGGTGCCTTTGGTTTCATGTGTTACCCACAGAGCACCTATCTGTGAACTGCAGAAGGTAGTGTGAAGATTGCTGTCTGTTGATGGTGGAACCGTGACAGTTACTGGTGTCATATCCCTCATAGAGCGTATGTTGCAACAATCCCTGTTACAACAGTAAACTTATGAGGTGATCACAGCAATATGCCAATATTGGCCCTGTGTATGTGCTTCCAGCCACACCTCTGTCAACCTTTGTACATATGTCAAGCATTAAGAGGTGCATATGTGCTGTACACCATAATTAGTAACATCATATCTGATAAGAAGCCAGTGAGATATCAGACTGCTACACGTTATGCACAGTAGGGGTTATATTTGATGACATAACCTGGACATTCTGTGGTTGTGTGTACAGTACTGAGGTCTGTGTACTTATAATGAAAGTTGACAGTGTGTATAATGTTAATATGTACTTTGGCCTGTGTACAGACTGTGGTAGATGTCATTGTTTTTGGTCCTATCCTATCTGATGTTACATGCTGCTCCACTGTATGTTACCATATCGGCTTTCATGTTTGTAGGGCCATGCACACACATGTCCCATACCACAGACAGGCATTGGACCACACTGTGTAGCGGCCCAGTATATGCAGGATTTGTGTATGTGTGGCACATATGAGGATGGTGTTGAACAGATAGTCTATATACTGTAATAATATGATAGCGTACCATATGTGGCTGTGGCTGTGTTCACACTGGATGTAGATATGCACTGTCACACAGATGTATCTTACCATGTGCTGTGACATGCCTGTAGAGCCTGCATGTGCATTTCCCCATAGGAATTGTAGGCCAGTGTTGTGCCAGTCTGCCTGTAGCCTGTGCAGTGCTTTGTTACATGCCTAGCAGCATAGTGTAATTACCCAGTGAGATGTCATGTCCAGATACTTGCCAGATGCTCTGCTGCAGGGCCTCCCTTAACAGTCATGTATGACAGACAGAGCAGTGGGATGCTGTGCAGATGTATGTCAATATCTAGTGGACAGTGTGTGGCCATGGCAACCCTGTACCAGTGGTTAGTATGTGTCAGGACAGACAGGGGTGTATGAATGTATAACCTATGGGGACATATGTATACTAGTTGTTACGTGTTATACCCATCTACATGGCTGTTAACAGCCACATTGTCAGGCTTGGTCCACATGTTTTGCACTAAGGGGTTCTGTGTATACCTCTGGACTGTCCAGAGCGTGTCAGAATGTCCACATATATTGGCCAATATCTTTGCTGTAGTCCACAGTAGCATTACGTGCTAGCAGCAGTACTGTACTATGATGTCCTTAGGATGTATGTCAGTAGCCAATGGCACACATTTGAAAAGCAGATCTGACCTCCCACACACACCATGTCTGTGAAGACAATCACTATTACAGTAACAATGGTCAACTGATATATCTGCTAGATATACCTGACATCCCCTTGCACTATGTAATTGGGACTATAGGGGCTGAGGTAGGCCTACACTCCATGTTCAGGGCATATGGTGGAAATATATGTATATATAATTATCCAGATATCTATATAGATATATACACATATACATATAGACATTTATAGATGGGTATGTATATGTACATAGATATACATATACACACCCAGATATATACATATACAGAGCAATATATGGCTACACAAATACAGATAGTGATACATATGCACATATATGTATATCACACTGCTGTTCCTGCCAACAGTCCACTGCTGTTGTATCCCCCACACATACGGTGTGGGTGGGGCCATATATGTGTGGGCTTAACCTACACCATACATGTGTGCCCATATGCACTCCAGAGGCCAGTGTATGTAACACTGGTATATGGGCTTGTATTATTGAGTCAGGGGGGTGCACCATAAATAACCTAGCTCTAACAATATGTGGTGGTATCAGGTGTGAGCTGCCTTAAGGTATCTGGATGTACAGTACCATACAATTCACCTATATTGACATTAGTTGCATAAATTGTGTTAATGCAGGCCTACTGCCTCCTGCCATACAGACTGTTCAGTTTGTCAGTGTGCTTGTGATGGTGTCAGTTATGCCTTGCTATGTAACAGTTACTTCACATTTGGTCAACTGAAGTCTTTACTACCTAGTGATTTTGTACAGAGTGTAGATAGAGGCTGCTGAACTATACACATGCATTACTTACTGCTGATTGCTTGGTATCCTGTGGACCAATCTGTCTTTACTATTGTACTATTTGAAGTGCTTGGCCTGGACAGCAAAAGTTGTGAACCTTTCCAGACTAATGTATTAGTATAACTGTTTCACAGTTGCATTACTCTGTTTATATGGATGTCAATGTCTGAACAGCTATATGACATGGCATATAAATCTGTAATAGTACACAAATAATGGTTTTCCATTTCTGCAGACCTGCATGTGGTGTTTTTATCCTATGACCTCTCTGTGGGTATATGTTGCAGGCAATGACTGTCATTTGTATGAGTGGCTCATCCAGTGTCCAGTCGTTAAGGTGTTAACTGTAGACATAGTGGCTGTTCCATATTGTGTGCACTTACTACATAAGTATCTTACTGTACATATCTCTGCATGTGTAATTGTAGTCACATGTATATCTAAGTATATGTATATATATATATATATATATATATATATATGTGTGTGTGTGTGTGTGTGTGTGTGTGTGTGTGTGTGTATCTGCATATATGTGTCTGCGTATATCTAACCTGGGGATGTTGATAGCTTCCACTATTTACATTTAGGTTCATATGTTCATAGGCTGATACTAGGCTATCTGCCCTAGGGCATTTATAAGCCTAGCCAGAGTGTGCTTGGCTTTCGCCACCCTTTTAGATTAGTTGACTGTGCCTCTGTATAGTAGGTCACAGAAGGTAGCCCATTTAAGGTTAGTTTACTGTACCTCTGTCAAGCAGGGACACAGAAGAGATCCCAGGGGTAAACTTACGATCTCCCATCCACTCATCAATATTTCTCTTGAAGAGCGTCAGTGAGGGGCTCTGCCTACCATGGATTGGAATTTTGTTCCAGAGTGAGGGGAGCCTCTGGGATAGGAATCTGTCCCTCCAGCATGTCCTATTTACTTCTGTGCTGAGGTTCAAGTCCCTGGAGTGTGTAGCTCTAAGGGATTTGAATTTCCTGAGGTGAAGCATGTCCATTAATTCTGGATTGGACATGGCTTTATACGTCAGACACAGATCACCTCTGAGTAGGCGGTACGCAACTGAGTAGAGCTGGAGTTTCTTTAGCTGAACTGCATAGGGCATCTGTTTGAGCCCCTTGATACTCTTGGTGAGGTACTTTTGGGGTCTTTCCAGTTGCTGCATGTGTCGGGTAAGGTACATCCCAAACAGGGCATTGTATTCAATTATGGGCCTGATAAGTGATGAGTAGAGGGGCACAATGACCTCTCTTGATCTAGATGTGAACCCTTTCATGATAAGGTGGGCTATATAGAAGGTCTTTCTAACCACTTTGGCAACGTGATTGTCAAAGGAGAGATTGCTTTCTACTTGGGTCCCCAAGTCCCTAATTCTTCTTCCATACTTAATGGATTACCACCTATGTGGTAATTTGTGGGCACTTTATTTTTCCCAAAGGGGATGACTATGCACTTTTTGGCATTTAGCTTTAGGCCATGGCTCTGGCACCAGTTATCCGTCTCTGTGAGACCCTTTTGGAGGATGCTTGTGTCAGCCAAAGAGTCGATTATGGCACCCAGTTTGCAGTCATCTGTGAACTTGCTCAGCCATAGTCCACCCATGTTAGCCTGTTCTTCGGAGAAATATATACCGAACAAGAGAGGTCCCAGGACTGAGCCTTGTGGGATGCCACTTGTAACTGGTTTAGAGTCTGACATGGCACCTGCTATTCTGACCATGTGGGTTCTATCCCTGAGCCAGTTTGCAATGCATCTTGTGACATAGGGGTTGATATTTAAGCTGGTGAGCTTATTTATGATGCCCAAGTGGGGTATTGTGTCGAAGGCTTTTGCGAGGTCCAGGTAGGCTGTGTGGACTACCTTACCTTCATCTGTGGCTTTGGTAACTGTTTCAAAGAAATCAACCAGGTTCAAGAGGCAAGATCTGCCCTTAACAAAGCCAAATTGGGTAGGATCCAGTGTCTGGAGGTTCCCAATGTCTTTGTTTATGATTTCCATGATGATACGCTCCATAGCTTTGCAGACCAGGCTAGTCGGGCTTATAAGGCGATAGTTTCCGGGGTCTGTTGTGGCACCACCTTTGTGGAGTGGGACCACTGTTGCTGTACGCCATTCCTTGGGTACATATCCTGTAGTAAGGCTGAGATTGAACAGTGACTTTATAGGAGGGTTTAGTTCTTCTTGGAGCTCATGTAAGATGCAGCCAGGGACACTGTCTGATCCCATTGATGCTGTGTTTTTTGCTTTGGAGAGGGCAGCTCTCACCTGTGCATCTGTGATCTCAGGAAGGCTACACTCTGTTGGGATAGACATTTGCTTTTTTTGGGGGGAAGGGGGGGGGTTTGCACTGAACCTTTCTGCCAGGATGTTGGCAATGTCTGTGGGTTCCGTGCATTTTTTGTCATTTTGCACTAACTCAGAGCATATCTGGGAGTTGTCTCCCATGTTTCTGACATAACTAAAGAAGGCCTTGTGATTATTTTTAGTGTCTTTTGCAGATAATCACAAGGCCTTCTTTAGTTATGTCAGAAACCTGGGAGGCAACTCCCAAATATGCTCTGAGTTAGTGCTAAATGACAAAAAATACATGGAACTCGTATGGGAGCCAGACTGTACTGCATGATATCTTACCAATACCAGCCTGACATCATACAGGTGGGATGTAGTACTGTTAAATTCTTGCGCCCATGTCATGTCAGGTCCTGTTTATGGGATCTGTAACACTTGTTAGTGTATTGCAGGGCGAATGTGTTTGGCTGTGGGGGGTGGGTATACCTATTCGTACAAGACGTATATTGTTTGGGGCCTCTCAACCCCATTAACGGTGCATATGGACATATATGTTTTAGTTAATCTCCCATTGATATCTACACATGCATGTCCATATATACCTATATATATATATATATCTCCTTACATATATATAGCTATGTCCGTATATACCTACAGAGATATATATCTGCTTACAAATATGTAGCTTGCTGTGTATATGTTGACATATAGGTGTAGACATATATATGTGTTGATGTAGCCATTTGCATGTATATATGTTCAGATATATTTATATACATGTACATATATATATATATATATATATATATATATATATATATATATGTATATACACACATATATATCTGCATATTTAGATATGTTGTATCTTTGTATCTGTTTAGCTATTAATATATTTACACACACATACATCTAAATGGTGGAATACATTCTCTGTACTGTTTAATGTCTGGGCTGGATAAGATGTTTGTGAAAACATCAGGGTTATGTATCTCTGGCATGGCTCAGTGGTAAATAACTTTGTCTATGGTGTGCAGGGTCCTGGGGGTGAGCCTTGCAGAAGCTGTTTATTTTGTTGCTGGGCAAAACAAGGGTCATTGTATATAGACTGATTCAGGCACTTTAAAGCAGCTGTAAGTGGGTTTGCGCGGGTTTCAGCACATGTAAGCAATGCTAACTTCCGGTTACAGTTTGTATACTCAGTTAGCTTCTATATTGTTTAACTTGTGTAGGCATTGCTTACCCCCGCACAAATAAGCTTAAACACGCTTACTGCTGCTTAAACGTGCTTACTCCCACGTACCCCCACACTATTTTTTTTTTTAAAAAAGAAAAAAGGCTTGATAGGAAAGTGATGAAAAAGGGGCACAAAGATGGAAAGACAGTAGGGAAAATTGCTAGGGATGTGCAGGAAGTGTGCAGGGAAGGGCTATACTTGCCCATTTCTTCTACAGCAACAGCTGTGCATATACACTGAATTTGGAGGTAGGTTTGGACACTCAAACCCCTAAGAGAGGGGTGAGGACAACAATAATAATTTCTGATGACGATTATACTGGATTACATGTGTACAGTGGACACATGTGAAATGGACAGTTATGTATGTGGCGAGATTTTTTTGTGGGAACAGATTGCCCTTTTTTTCATGTGAGAGTGGGATGTTGGGGAGGGGTAGTAGGTATATTTGGGGAGGTAGGTTGGGTAAGTTAACAGACAGGCCAAACAAGAGGCATACATGGGTGGTATATGACACATGTGAGGGTAAACACCTTGATGGGGAGGGTTGTTGGGATATCAGAAGCACACAAGCCCCAAAGTGGTAACAGTGGGACTGAGGTTCCCACCCACAGGCAGTCACCACTGCACCTTCACAGCCCTGAAGGTGGCTGTGCTGGGGGCTGGGTTGCAGAGCCAGACTGACTTTCTAATCGTGACATGCAGCCCTAGAGCTGGCATAGAAGATCACCAAACTGCTTGTTGATCACTCTACACACCATGACCCTGACCTGGTGACAGGTGACAGGGGGGCATGCCCCATCTCCTGAGGAAGTTCCACCTGAAGGTGGTGCAGGACCAACAGATAGGGAGGTCCCGAGTTGGGCCCCAGACATGCTGGTGCCCAGTGCCATGGCCAGTTAAGGTGGGACAGGTGGGACCGCTGGGACCAGCCTTCCCAAGTATGCTATACTGTTTACATTTCATCATCATTTTTGGGTTAGTAATAGTCAACACATTCCAGGGTTAGGTATAACAGCATGCATAGATATTCCCATTAACCCAGACACCAGATATGGAACAGTTGCACAGCAAACAGAACACATGCATATATGGGACCACAGTAGTAATAAAAACAGCATGCGGGTACATTGATGGCACCATGCCATCAATGTTGGAATAATTCAGTATAGCCCATGCATGGGAACCATTAACATTTTCTCAGAACATAGGTGTTATTACATACTGGTTAGGGTGGGTATGTTGATTATTGTTGTAGATATGGTGGGGGAGAGAAAAATGTCAATTAGCAACTAGTCTATTCCTGTAATCTACATTACTTTCCTAGTCTATGCTGTTATCTGTACCTTACATGTCTTACTACACTATCCTAGAGCCTTAGTTTGGGCAGTGATACGGCTGTCATCATCATTACACATGAACCGGTATTAACTGCAGTATACACCTCTTATCTGGTATACTTGTGGAGGGAATGTTTGTTAACACTAACTGTTTGTACACATACTCCCGGATTCCAGCTTGATGTTTTGCACTATGCTATCCAACCCTTCCTGCACAGACTCTGGCCATGTGTTGACCACATGCTGGTGTGCCTAGATATATCTAGAGTATTGCCGTCTTCCACCTTTAGTGACCTGACACACACATATACATGCTTACCTACACAGTTATATTATGTAGCACAGTGTGGGTGACAGTGACCAGTGATACTTTATTATTCAGAGAAACTGCAACACTCACAATTCTCTGCAATACCAGAGTGAACAGTGCCAGTACAGGTTATAATGGTCTGTATTTCACAGCACAGTGCTCATATCCAACGTACCTGTGGGAGCAATGTTTGTTAGCACTACCTGACTGTTGCCACACAAAGTTCCAGAATACACAATTGTATCATGCACATACATCTCACTTTGTTACTGTACACACTCTGGTCACAGCTTGACAACCTGGCAGTATAGATAGGACATACTTGACATATTACTCTACTAACAGTTTTGGGGGTTGCTACAGTGACAGGTGTATTCTCATAGATGTTTGCCAATCACTTGCATTCCCTGTTTGCTG
Organism: Protopterus annectens; assembly: GCF_019279795.1. Classification (NCBI taxonomy): domain Eukaryota; kingdom Metazoa; phylum Chordata; order Ceratodontiformes; family Protopteridae; genus Protopterus; species Protopterus annectens. Next base: position 548,499,527 of record NC_056737.1, read on the forward strand.
GCTAAACATCTGGGATCATCCCTTAGATTTACCAGCGGGACAGGGGGACAGGTAGCAGATATGGGCACATATATTGGACATTCTGGCCTAATCTGTACAGTTGTGGTGTATGAATCTTTATGCAGCCAAATTCCCCTGCCAGGATTCAGACCATGGCTGTGTCTGCTATAATTTAAACACTGTCCATCGCAGTTGTGACTGCTATATAGATATTGATGTATATCTCCTATCTGCTTTCTGTCTTATTAATTCCCTGTGCTTTTGCATTCTGACCTTGTAATACAACACTCTTATACAGATGTCCTAGACAGTTTTATGTTGTAGGATAGTGTGGGCAACAGTGATGTGTAATAGCTCATTATTCTGAGCGACTGCATATCATTCTTATATTTCTGGACACAATGTTGGTATCTGACAGACCTGTAGGAAGAATGTTTATTAGCACTACCTAAATGTTCCCGCACACAGTGCCAGATTCCACATTACTATTATGCACATACATCTCACTCTGTTACTGTACATACTCTGACCACAGCTTAACAAGTTGGGGTGTAAATGGGACATACGTGGCTTCTTAGTCACATAAGGTATTGGGAAGTTGCTAGTATGCCAGCTTTGTTCTCATACTGTGTGTCAATCAGTTGTATTTTCTGTTTGCTGCCTATAAGTCTGGGATCATCCCACAAATTTCCCAGGGGGACAGGTTGATTGGCAACATATATGGGCCACTTTAATAGACATTAGGGACACATCTGTACAGTTTTGGGGAATGATTCTGTATGCAGACTACTAACACTGGCCGGATTCGATCTTTAGCTGTGTGTGCTATAAAAACAACAGTTCACAGCCCAGTTGCATGTGCTAATCTGTTTTTGTTGTCTGTATTTTCCCTGTTTATTGTCTATGTGACTCTCAGTTGTACTAAATGGTCTCTGGGAATTACACCTGTCATATACAGGCATTCCTACACATTCAGTTTATGGTGCATAGTGTGGGTAACAGTGCTTAATACTTCAACACTATTACATGATTTCATATCTACATTACCGTATGATACCAGGATATACACATGCAGTCCAGCAGGTAGACTTGTTTTGTCAGGCTATTACACTTTTATTGACTTACAAACAATATGAGACTCTTACTGCCATATTCTGCAGTGTATGCAGTACTTGCATTGAACAATACAGGTTTTATACTAGCAATTAATTTATTACTACTTTTATTTTTTTTTCCTATGACAGTAAATGCATGAGTATTATTGACCTGCCTCACATTGCATCCTCGTCAGGAGACTGATGTGGGCCTCCTGGTTCATGGCCCACACTATTGCAGCTGTGGGTGACATAAGAGGAATATTTAGTCATACCTGTCCATGATATACCTGAGCTGGCAATTATTATACACATACTGGGGTAATACTTACATCTGGAGCATCCCTTGATGCTCTAGCATCTTGGGGACACTTCTCCAAGTGGTCCCCCTTATGCCGCTTCAGGTCGGCATAGTGGTGCCTGACTTGCTCAACAGTTTGGGGTATGCCAGTGGCACTGGTGATGTTGTGGCTGAGACGGTCCCAGGCCTCCACCTGATATTGGGAGCCCTGGTACTGGCCCTGCAACAGTTCTGGAGCATGGTCTTTAACTAGGAGTCCTGCCATGACCTTGGATTCTTGGATGCACCAGCACTGCACCCAGAAGTGCACACCTTCTGCCTTTACTGCCATAGTGCCTGCAAGGGGAAGCTACAACCAGTTATGAGATGTATTCCCACCTCTTGGGTTTAATTAGGGCTGATTTCCCACACTTTTCCATGATTGGCCGGTTTTGAACAGGCTAAGCTATGGGCAAACCTGCTTACCTAGGGTTGGCATTGTTTAAAGGGGTATACCACTGGGCACATTGAGTTAGCTGGTCTACGCATTGCTTACACCTCCTAAGCAGGCCTGTGCAATGCTTTGCATTGCTTACATTAGACTTTGCATTATATTTCCTTTTGGGCATTGATTTCTAATTCATTGCATCTTATATATCTGCCAGGAATCCACGATTAATGTGTATGTACACTCTATGGGGTCCTTGTGTTTTATTGGGGACTTCAACACTCTGCTGTACTCCAGTTCACATATTTATGTTATGTAGTGGGTTATGGAACATATCACTGTATTCTGATTCCTTTCACAGGTTCAGTTTGGTTTTACTATGGTGAGGACTTGTTTGCTGATACCTCATGCTTCTGTACTTCTGTGATGGCTTGGTGGTTAACTACTGTGACTATGGTTTATGGGGTCCTGGGCTCAAGACCTGCATGGTTGTTTATTTCATTGATGCCCAGAACAAGGGCTATTGGATACAGAGTGATTCAGGCACTTTAAAGCAGTTGTAAGTGTGTTTGCATGATGGTAAGCACTGCTAACCTGCCGTTATATCTGCTTAAAGAGAATCTGCTTTACAATTGCTTAACCAGTGTAGGCATTGTATACCACTGCGCAAATGGCCTTACTCCCATTAACTTGTGCTTAAATATGCTTATTTGTGCTTAAATCTGCTTACTAGTGCCTTATTCATTATGACACTGACACCTCACATGTACATTTACTGCAGTACTCCAGTTCATAGAAATATATTTAGTGGGTTATGTAAAGTATTACTCATAACGTGCTTTGCCATGGAAAATGGAATCTGCTGCAGTGGGTCTCGAACTGGGAATGCCTATTCGTAAGGCGAATGCTCTGCCCACTACACTATGGCTATGCTGCTTCATTTGCATATGTCTTACTTGTTATCCTCTTCAGCCATTTAAGCTACATTAACCATAGCTAAGCGATGGGCACACCTGCGCACCTACGGTTAGCTTTAATTGGATTAAAAAAATAGAGTTTCTTCATTTTATTTATATGTACTGTTGCTGTTGTACACATGGGGGACTGTTGATGGGGATATGTGGACACCTATGAGTGGTATCGCTCATTTCTTACCCCTTTCTGCCTTTCTGCATTACAGGAGCATGTATATTCTGAGGACTCTGCTTTCAGACATGTCCCCTGCACTCTTATATGCTCCGTTTAAGATTAGGAGCTCAGGCAGCATGCCTCATTATTATTCATGGCGTGCTGCCGTCCTGCTTCTAAACAGTCGCTTCTGTGCAAAACTAAGCTAGTTCTGCACGGAAGATTAGTAAATCCGAGGGTATCACTCTAAGGTTCCTGGATTTTGTTAATTCAAATGCCCTGGAATAGGTAGTCTGCACCTTGACAAGGGACTCAAACAGCCTTGACCTTGTACTCACCAACAAGGGGGAGTGTCACTGCAGTACTCCCCAGTGTGTTACCTCCCTGGTTAAGTCAGACCATAAATCTGTCAAGTTTGAAGTAAAGATCAGACCTGACACCCACATAGGAGGAAAAACCTAACAAATTTAACTAAAGCAAACTATAGCCTTCTAGGGAGGATGGCCTAATGGTTAAGGTGTTTGCCCTACAAACACAAAGTGCAGGATTTGAGTCTCTCAAGGGATAATTGGCTAAGCTTAAAATGGCTTGCAAGGGCAGTTAGCCTAGTACTAATCTATGATCCTAATCAATGGTATAAAAAGTGTCAAAGCCCCTGCTAACACAAAGAATGATGACTCCTATGTAGAGCAGTGCACAATTTATTTATTTATTTTTATTTTACATTTGTTAACTGGGATGGTCCGACTGGATACATGTCCTTTTTCAGCGGAGGCCTGGGGAGAAAAGCTCCAACAGAGTTACATTGATAATTAGGTACAGTAAATGAGCTGAAAGAACTTAACAAAAACATAAGCTATTTACATACAAGTACAAGACTGCCATTACTATTTCTGAGATTACTACAAATGTAACATTAATAACATATTAGCAAGGACGGTAGGCAGTATAATGACATAGAGTTAGACAGGATACATATTTCTTTATCACAGTATACAAAGTACTTATCATCTTAGCTAGTTGTTTATGTTTTAGTTAATGGCAAAGAGCTAGTCTGGGTTTGAGCAAGGACATAGCCAGTGTGACTTGAAGTGGAGTTTTAGACTATTTTTGAATTGACTTAGAGAAGTTGCAAGCGTGATGTTATTTGGGAGAGAGTTCCATATTTTACCAGTGGTGCTGGCAAATAGCGCGTCACCACCTAGGTTGAGAGATTTAGTTGTTTGGACAAGGAGTCTGTTTGCTGAGCAAAGGCAGCTTAGATTGGAGTAGGGAGTCATTAAGTTTTTTAGTGCTGGGGTATTCTCAGGTTGTTTAAGGATTTTGAAGGCCTCTATGAGTTGGGACTGGTGAAGTAGGTGTGGGAATTCTATCCATCCAAGCTTTTTCAGGTTAGTACAGTGGTGTGTTCTGTAGGTAGGCCTGTAACGAACCTGGCAATGTGATTATAGCAGGATGAGAGCTTGGCCAGATCAGATTTGTTAAGGTGAGTGAGGACAGGAGAGGCATATAGTAGGGTAGAGAGAAGGTGTGAATGGGCTGTGGCTGCCCTGGCATTCGGGGTAAGGAAGGCTTTAATTCTATATAGGGTCCCAAGTTTCATGTTGACTGACTTAATGGCTTGGTTGATATGTATATCAAATCTGAGTTTATTGTCAATGTTTACTCCTAATAGCTTTGTATAGGTGTCTGGGGAGATGATGGTCCCATTATTGGATTTTATAGTGAAGTTTTCAGTCGGAGATCTATTGGTTGGGTAGAAGAGAAGTAACTTGGTTTTGTTTGGATTTAAGATCAGGAGATGGTTGGCAAGCCAGTTTTCGACTTTGGTGAAGCTATGTTGGGTGGTAGTTAGTAGATTTGCAAGAGAGGCATTGGAACATATTATAGTCGAGTCATCTGCATATTGAATGCAGGTGGCTTCAGGATGACTGTTTGGATGTCGTTTATGAAGACTGAAAAGAGGAGAGGTCCTAATATGGAACCTTGAGGAACTCCTATGGTATTTGGTAGTAGGCAGGAGAGCTTGTTTTGCCACATTACTGCTTGTTGTCTCCCAGTGAGGTAAGCTTGAAACCAGTCAAGGGCTGGAGTATCTAGATACAGGATTTTTAAAGTATATAGAAGTAACTGATGGTTTACCATATCGAAGGCTTTCGATAGGTCCAGGAAGAGAGCGGAGTATATTTTTTTATTCCGGTTAAGATTAATGTTTTCAGTAAAAGAGAGGAGGGCAGTGGTTGTACTATGATGGGGTCTGAATCCATGTTGAGAGTCTGTGAGCAGTTTATTTTGGGTTAGATAGAGCATTAGTTGGTTGTGCATGCACTTTTCTATAATTTTGGCAAGTGGTGATAGTATGGCTATAGGTCTATAGTTGGATAGTTCTGTGGATGAACCTCCTTTGTGGAGTGGAATAACATAGGATATTTTCCAAATTGAGGGATTGAGGCCTCGGTTATGGTTCTGTTAATTAGGATTGAGATAGGGTAGGCTACGACATCTGCAGCAATTTGCAGGTATTCAGCCGGCAGAAGATCGGCTGAAAGGGTGGTTGGCTTCAGTTTTTCAAAAGGGATCTGATAAAGGATGTGGACACTGGCTGGAAGTTAAAAGAGAGTGGTGAGTCGGGTATAGTGTTTATAGAAGTGTGGGGAGGAGAAAGTTGGTTAGCTAATGACTGGATGGTTTATGTGAAGAAAGTATTGAATGAATTGGCTATATCTTCTTGGCTCTTGTCAGATAATGTTCCTGGGGTCGGAGTAGTGGATTTGCCTGGTTGGAGAAGTTTATTTATGCCTGCCCAGTACTTTTGAGGGTTATTCTGATGTTTATGTTGCAGATTGTAGAAGTAATTTTTCTTATCTAGTATGATGGCTTTTTAGTCTCATTTCTAAGTTGTTGGAATTTGATACGATCTAGGGGTAGTTTGGTAGTGCCATTTATCACGCTTTGTCTCTAGTTGTTATTTTGGTTTTGGTGTCTGTTGTTAGCCAGGGTGCTAGTTGAGTTTTAATTCTTATTGAGCGTTTAGGGGCATGTGAGTCAAGTATAGTAAGGAATGAATTGTTAAATGATGACACTGCCTCATCAAGGGGAAGGAACTTTAGTTTTGTCCAGTTACATGATTTGAGTTCAAGATGAAATTTAGTTGGGTCAAAGTTTTTCTTGGATCTGATAGACCTATAAATAGGTAAGCTTGTACAATTAATTTTGTCTTTCATGATGTATGTGAGCAGGTGATCACTAAGATCATTAGGGAGAGTTCCAGACATATAGTTCTGGGGATGACTGTTGGTGAGTATCCAGTCTAGTATACTCTCTTTTTGGTTATTGTTACCTGTACGTGTGGTAGATGATATTATCTGGGAGAATCCATGTAGGTTAACAGGGATGGGGTTGGACTGTGCTGTGCATTGGTTCCAGTCAATATTAACATCGCCCAGGACAATGGTTTCTTGAGGGTAGTTGTTGGCTATCCAATGTAGAATGACCTCTAGTGTTTCTACATTGTTCCCAGGGGGAATATAGGTGACAATTAGGTTAATGCCCTTATGATTATTTAGTAGAATTTTTAGAGCTGGTATTTCAGCGTTAGAGACCTGGGGTGGTTGTATAGGGTTAGTTATGATGTTAAGTGTGCTATTATATAAGACGGCTATTCCACCTCCTCTTTTCTTTACTCTATCTGCCCTAAGTATATTGTAACCAGGAGGCAGGATCTCATTGTCTTTGGTTGATGGCCGGAGCCATGTTTCAGATAGACACATTATGTTGGGGAGGTATGTGGCTAGTACAGCATGCAGGCTATGTATCTTATTATTTAGGCTTCTAATGTTTAAGTGGCATATTAGGAGGGAGTTGACCAGTCGGTGGGAGAGTGGTGGGCTGGTAGGATTTTGAGTTAAGGTTGGGCCTGGATTAGGATGGATGTCCCCATCTTTGGTTACGATTTTTCTTAGATACGCTAGTAGTCTAATAACTTTTAATAGTAGTTTTAGTTTATATTTGGATTTTGGTGTTGATTAGAGTGGTTTTTTTAGAAGCAAGTGGTTGGAATTTATAATTTTTGGGGTAGTGTAGTAGTGGGCAAGTTCCGCAATCAGTGGAGGTAGGGGGGTCTTGGTTTGGCATTTTGGATAAGAGAAACCTACGAATGTGAGATTTTCATAGCTAGTAAGAAAGTATGGCAGAATTAAGAGTGGTAAGATAAGAGGAAGGAGTTTATAATTATTTATAGACATGTTATATGTCATCAATGGGTGGGGTCAATGTGCTTCAGAGGAATAGTAGTGGTTAAACAGTAAAGTGGTGGGGAAAATTGGAGAGGAAGTTGTGTAGGTTGGAGAGGAAGTAGGGGTGTGGCCTAGTGGCTATAAATGTAGACACAGTGGGGCGGGTAGGATAAGGGGCAGGGAGGGGAGAAGTGAGCCAGGCGTAGCGCGAAGCGGAGTGGGGCTAACCCAGTCCCAGTCTTTGGTCCTATGAGTGGGGTAAATAGTCTGATAGTGTAAGTAAGCAGATTGGAGTACAGGCTTGAAATTCAACATAAACATATACAGTTGTAAAATGTCTAATACAGTTCAACATAAATAGGCATTTACAGTTGTAAAACACTTACTGGAGAGACACTGAGCCTTCATGGGGCCTGTAGCAGAGTGGATTGTAGTTTTACAAATGGTGCCTGTCACAGGTAATATTTATTAACTGTGGGATTGTCTTAAGGTAATAAACAGGGAAGGGGAGGGGAGAACAAGGGTGTGAGCAGGCAGTTCTTTGTACTGCTGCTAATGAGCCAAAGCAAGACAAGTATGTGTTAAGAACAATCACAATTGACCAAGGACTGCTCTGGAACTGTAAGTCTTGTCTTAATTTCTCAGGTGGAAAACCAGGATAACCTTGTATCAGTAGGCTACTGTGGTATAGTTTAAATAAACAAACACACAGTATTGATCAGTTATTGATACTATTTGCTAACAGAAGGGAATAAGAGAAAGTGGAAGATGTGTGTGTGTGTGTGGTGGAGGTGGTGGTGGTGGTGGGGGGGGGGCGCTTACAGCCAAAGCACAGTGCTCTCCAGGGGAAAATGAAGATTGGCTCAAACAGTTAGACACATACTCAAAGTTAACTGTAGCTGTTTGCAGACACACACCCTATATAACCACTTAAATAAATGTATTGACTTGGCTGTACATGAGAGGGCTAAAATAGGTCCTCTTGAAAAAGCAAGCCACACTGGTAGACTCCAAGTATAAATAAGTTATATAACAAAAGAAAGAAATTGATATCAAAGAACAAGAGATATCTTACTCAGCAGATGAGGAATACCCTTCAGAGCTTAAACAAGCTGATCAGAAAACTGTTAAACTCCTTTAAAGTTAGTTATAGACTAAATTAGCATCCCTGGCTAAAGACAATCATAAGGTATTCATTCCTTAGTGATATCAGAGACCTAAAAGGGAATGTCCAGCTGTGAGCTGAACTTTTAGTAGATGGCACCACTTACACTGAACCAGAAGAAATTAACCACCTGCTAGTTGACAGATTTGGTTGTAATTTTATCCCTCTGATCCCACCAGCCATAAACAATAGCATCCCTGACAGCAGTTCTTTATCGAGTATCTCCAAAGAACAGGTCATACACACACTCTCCAAAGTAAAAAATACAGCCTCTATGGGACCAGATGATATCCCAGACTGTTTACTAAACAATCTAAAACAAGACCTAGCAGATCCACTTAACAATCTCTTTAACCAAAGCCTGAGCACTGATTTTGTGCCAGCAGAGTGGAGAACAGCAAAAAATCAACCCTGGGAACTATAGGCCTCTTAGTCTAACCAGCCTTGTTTGCATGTCCATGGAGAGAATCGTAATGGACCTTATCAACCAGGGCATAGGCAACCTTCAAACTCTTGACCTGACCCAGTTTGGTTTTGTCAAAGGTATCTTGCTTATTAAACCTAGTAGATTTCTTTGAGAATGTCACCAAAGCCCTGGATGAGTGGAAAGCAGCATATACCACCTATCTCAATTTAGCCAATACATTTCACACACTTCCCCACTCTGGGATCATTGAGGAACTTTCCCAGCTGGGGATTAACCTATGCATCACTAGATGGGTAGCCAACTGACTCACAGATAGAATGCAGACTGTCAATGTTGGGGAGTCCACTTCCACCAGCGGATCAGTTACCAGTGGTATACCCCAAGGATCTGTACTGGGCCCTCTACTGTTTGGAATCTATTTCTCTGAAGTCCAGCTGAAGGTAGATGGCCCATGGCTTATCAGGTTTCCAGATGTCTGTAAACTGGGCACAATCATAGAGTTCTCCAATAACGTTAACATATTACAGAAAGGACTGACACAGACAAATGATTGGTGCAAAAGCCAAGGTTTAAAACTAAATGCAAAAAAAGACCTCATTATTCCCTTTGCCAAAGAAATAGCCCCTGCTAATTATGATATAGATAACACCCTTCTAAGCTCAAACCCAGTGGTGCAAGATTTGGGAACACAGGTGGATAGCAAACTGAACTTCAATCACCATGAGTCCACAGTGGTAAGGAAAGCCTTCTGCACTGCACATCTCATAAGTAAGAGCATTACATCCAAGATCAGGAAGGTTATAACTCTGCTGTACTATGTACCTATGAACCTATGAATCTATAAGTACTGTACATATGTTTCTAGTTATATTGATACTTCCACAATGTCAAATTATAGCTATCATTTGTAGTATATTCAAAAACAAGCAGAACTTGTTTCTTTAATAAAGAAGTGTATTTACAATATCAGATGGAAATTGTTTCATCAGTAAATTAGTACTGGTCAAAATGACTCTAGGGATGTTCCTTTTTCTACCATTTGGGCCTTTTAAACTGTGTAATATTTCAGGTATTTTGTTCTAACGTACCATTAATGCTAAAAAGCTAAGAGTGAAGGAATCTGGTGATAGACTACCATAATTACAGTTCTTGGAAACATCTGTATAAGGTGAATCCAGTTAGGTATGCAATATTATGCAATAAAAAAGAAGTGGTATTTAATAGCATACCCAATGAGCTGAACAGTGCAGACCAATTAGTTTTAAAGTAAGACTCATATAAAAAGGCTTTGCAGAAAAGTAAGTAATATACAATACTGATTTTGTGCAAGACTCTTAGATAAGTCCTCAACAATATACATAATTCATATGAGAACGCAAATTAAGAAACTATGGCCAATTTATTTCATAATTATGTAAACACGATGTCTGATAATATCGAGTGTATTCCTCCAGAATATGCTATAAAGCACTTATTGTATTATCCTTTCATGAGATAAAAAGGCACCGTGGCCTGACTCAATACCAATATAATTTTATAAACATTTTCCCACTATCTACCCCCATACATTACTAACAATTATCTGGTTGATCATTTTAAATTATTTGAGCCCCTTTCTTTATTTAGAGTAATATTAATTACAAACTGGGAAAAGATTGTATGGATCTGTCATAATATAGAGCAATTTTCCTACTGAATGCTTATAGCAAAATTATAGCAACATTTTTGAATACAACTGTTCCTCACAACATTTTGGAAACATTTTATCTATTTCAATTTGTTTTCATCCCTTGAAGGTTAATGTCATAATCAAAATTTACAGACTATTATTATTCTTAAAACAATAAGAATAGAGTACATTCAAAAAAATAACATGCTATTTTTTTAGATGCTCAAAAAAATACAATCAGCAGAAATTATTTATTTTACTGTATGAGCTACATTTGTTTTACTTTACCAATAGTTAATTCAATTAGTATATTATATTTCCTGAACAAATTCTGTTTTACAATAAATTGCTAGGTTTCTCCTACAAACTTAAAAACATGTATTTAAAACAAAGTGGCCTCCTTCTCCATCTATTTTTCCCCTAACCAAATATGATGTTTGCAGATTATATTGTGATCTGTAGTGAGAGTAGGAAACAGGTGGAGGAGACCTTGGAGAGGTGGAGATATGCTCTAGAGAGAGGAGAAATGAAGGTCAGCAGGGCTAAGACAAATATATGTGTGTGAATGAGAGGGAGGATAGAGGAATGGTGAGGATGCAGAGAGTAGAGGTGGGGAAGGTGGATGAGTTTAAGTATAAAAACAGAAATAGCAGAAGGTCGCTGAAAAACAGTTCACGAACCACAGGTAGAATTATGTCCAAAAACCTACAAACCACAGAAATGGTTGACTTATTAAAGAGGTTCTTCCTAACTAAATAACTACGAACTGAATCCACTCCCTCATCATGAGGTATGCATGTATACAATGAAATGACGTCCATGGTGAAAATGACATGTTTGGTGGGATCAAAAAGTAACTCATCAGAAAAAACTCTCATCTTTTCTAAAAAGTGCCAGGAATCCCTGATAAAAGACAAATTGTCATGTAATAATGGCCCCAATACAGCATCAATAGTGAGGGAAATTCCTTCAGTGACTGAATGTGGGGAAGACACTATGGGACGTAATGGAGGATCAAGTAAATCCTTGTGTGTTTTAGGAACTCCGAATATGACTCCAATTTTTGGTTTTTCAACAAAACAAAAATTATACAAACTAAAATGAATCTCACCAGACATGAGAGCATCATAAAGGTGAGAATGTACTGTCCTAAAACATTTTAAAATTTCAAAAAAAGCAATAGGTTCATATTCACAAGAATTATCTAGCATCTTTTGCATGTTAGAATTATATATCTCATGGTCCATGATGACAATATTAGAACCCTTATCGCTTTTCATGAATCTTAATTGCCCTGTAAGGGCTCTTAAGTTCCGTAGGGCTTTCCTTTCTTGCACAGACAAGTTATCGCAAACATAATTATTAGCCTTAAATAAATAGTCAATGTCTTTAATACATAAATCTTCAAAGGTCTTAATAGTGTGATGAAGATTGGGAACGTAACAAGAAGGCTTACTAGCACACTTATTAACCTCAGGTATGTTATGCATTAAAAAAGACAGGTTTAATTTTCTTGTAAACTTATTCAGATCAATAATAGTTTTGCTATAATTAGCCCTATTGCTAGGGATAAAATTAAAACCATACTTTAAAATGACAAGTTCAAAGTTGCTAAATGAATAGTCAGACAAGTTAATAATGCCAAAACTGTCTGAATGGCGAATTAGGCTTCGTCCCCCGATGAATTTGAGCCCAAAAAAGTACGACTTCTGGTTAGAATAGAGCTTTTTGTGCTGTCAACAAAATGGCCTTTTTTATTATTATTGTTGATACAAGGCTCAGTAGAGGTAGATAACAATTTCCTTTTATTGCTTTTGTTAATACCTAAGCTGTCTTTGGGGTTGTTGGGGTTGTCATCTCCCATAGCAGCTTCTTGACTAATAGTGGAATGTTTCTCTGATGTGTTATTATGCAAAATGTCAACAAATGATGTAACAACAGGTGCCAAAGGAGGAAAGTCAGCATTATGACCGCTATGTTCATTGTTAAACTCATATGTAGCTGTAGTAGTTCTAAAACTACCGTCTTGAATGTTAGTTTGAATGTTAGAAACAGCACCTGTGTAATTACGCCTGCTGAAAAAAGTGCCTTGTTTATGAGTGTCATGATTACGCTGATTAGGAGCATAATGACTATATGCGGTCTTGTTGCGATAGGATGCAATATCTCTTTCCATCTTAGATTGCTTCCTACTAGTTACATCTTTAGAATGTTGAGATAGCTCTTTAGTCAAAAATGAAAACAGTGCATTTAGATCATCTTCCGACAGTCGTCCTCTAAAGAAAGACTCTATTTCTTTAATGTCATTCATTATTAGAGACATTTTTTCGACATTATTATCAATGAGCAACTGTAAAAAACGAAGCCCAGCTTCGTTGAAAAAAACAATTAATGAATCAAACATGGGATGTCCCAAGTTAACACCATTGGGGCACTTGAAGAAGCGTAAACCCTTAGGCACTATACCTAGTTCTATGCATTTTGCGAAATAACAGTTCTCTAAGTCCAAAGACTTATACCTTTTTAGTAACTTCAATAGAAGATCACGTTGACTATTTAACTGGCCGTTTATTAAGACCTTTGAAGATTTATGTATTAAAGACATTGACTATTTATTTAAGGCTAATAATTATGTTCGATGTCATCATGGACCATGAGAGATATAATCTAACATGCAAAAGATGCTAGATAATTCTTGTGAATATGAACCTATTGCTTTTTGAAATTTTAAGAAGAACAGCACAACTTTTTTTATGATGCTCATGTCTGGTGTGATTAATTTTAGTTTGTATAATTTTTGTGTTGTTGAAAACCAAAAGAGTTATTTTCCCAAAACACACAAGGATTTACTTGATCCTCCGTTTAGTGTCTTCCACATTCAGTCACTGAAGGAATTTCCTCACTATTGATGCTGTATTCCCATTATTACATGACAATTTGTCTTTTATCAGGGATTCCTGGCACTTATTAGAAAAGATGAGAGTTTTTCTGATGAGTTACTTTCGATCCCACCAAACATGTCATTTTCAATGAGCATTGTATACAAGCAACCTCGATAAAGGGAGTGGATCTTTAATAATTCATAATAATTCAAAGTTTGTATTTGTTTGTAGTTTTTGGACATAATGGTTATTGAACTGTGGTTCAGTTTCTGTTTTCAGCGACCTTTCTGCTATTTGTTTTATAGTTTTGGAGTTTTTTTTTTTTTTTTTGTTGGTTTTTTTGTCTTATACCGACAGAGACAGAGGCTGCTGATGATACTCTGAATGAATTGTCGGGGTACATTCTACGACATCAGGGACTGATAAAGGAACTGATAAAGTCAACCGGTTGACATAAATTTTTCGGAAATTTAGGTGTTCGATCGACAATATTCAAGCCCAGCAGTCGGGTCTGTAGGGCGGGGGGAATTAATTAATTTTAATAACCTTGAGTCCCGTTACATCTGGATTCGCGATGTGCAACAACGTGTTTTAAATAACTCTTGTGGTTTTGACAACGCCAGTTGTGCTGTTCTTCTTTATCAGTTCCTTTATCGGTCCCTGATGTCGGTGATCTAAATGCACTGTTTTCATTTTTGACTAAAGAGCTATCTCAACATTCTAAAGATGTAACTAGTAGGAATCAATCTAAGATGGAAAGAGATATTGCATCCTATCGCAACAAGACCGCATATAGTCATTATGCTCCTAATCAGCGTAATCATGACACTCATAAACAAGGCACTTTTTTCAGCAGGCGTAATTACGCAGGTGCTGTTTCTAACATTCAAATTAACATTCAAGACGGTAGTTTTAGAACTACTACAGCTACATATGAGTTTAACAACGAACATAGCGGTCATAATGCTGACTTTCCTCCTTTGGCACCTGTTGTTCCATCATTTGTTGACATTTTGCATAATAAGACATCAGAGAAACATTCCACTATTAGTCAAGAAGCTGTTATGGGAGATGACAACCCCAACAACCCCAAAGACAGCTTAGGTATTAACAAAAGCAATAAAAGGAAATTGTTATCTACCTCTACTGAGCCTTGTATCAACAATAATAATAAAAAAGGCCATTTTGTTGACAGCACAAAAAGCTCTATTCTAACCAGAAGTTGTACTTTTTTGGGCTCGAATTCGTCGGGGGACGAAGCCTAATTGGCCATTCAGACAGTTTTGGCATTATTAACTTGTCTGACTATTCATTTAGCAACTTTGAACTTGTCGTTTTAAAGTATGGTTTTAATTTTATCCCTAGCAATAGGGCTAATTATAGCAAAACCATTATTGATCTGAAGAAGTTTACAAGAAAATTAAACCTGTCTTTTTTAATGCATAACATACCTGAGGTTAATAAGTGTGTTAGTAAGCCTTCTTGTTACGTTCCCAATCTTCATCACACTATTAAGACCTTTGAAGATTTATGTATTAAAGACATTGACTATTTATTTAAGGCTAATAATTATGTTTGCGATAACTTGTCTGTGCAAGAAAGGAAAGCCCTACGGAACTTAAGAGCCCTTACAGGGCAATTAAGATTCATGAAAAGCGATAAGGGTTCTAATATTGTCATCATGGACCATGAGAGATATAATTCTAACATGCAAAAGATGCTAGATAATTCTTGTGAATATGAACCTATTGCTTTTTTTGAAATTTTAAGATGTTTTAGGACAGTACATTTACACCTTTATGATGCTCTCATGTCTGGTGAGATTCATTTTAGTTTGTATAATTTTTGTTTTGTTGAAAAACCAAAAATTGGAGTCATATTCGGAGTTCCTAAAACACACAAGGATTTACTTGATCCTCCATTACGTCCCATAGTGTCTTCCCCACATTCAGTCACTGAAGGAATTTCCCTCACTATTGATGCTGTATTGGGGCCATTATTACATGACAATTTGTCTTTTATCAGGGATTCCTGGCACTTTTTAGAAAAGATGAGAGTTTTTTCTGATGAGTTACTTTTTGATCCCACCAAACATGTCATTTTCACCATGGACGTCATTTCATTGTATACATGCATACCTCATGATGAGGGAGTGGATTCAGTTCGTAGTTATTTAGTTAGGAAGAACCTCTTTAATAATTCAACCATTTCTGTGGTTTGTAGGTTTTTGGACATAATTCTACCTGTGGTTCGTGAACTGTTTTTCAGCGACCTTCTGCTATTTCTGTTTTTATAGTTTTTTGGAGTTATTTGGCGTTTTTTTGTTGGATGAGTTTAAGTACTTGGGATCAACAGTTCAGGGTAATGGTGAGTGTGGAAGAGAGGTGAAGAAGAGAGTACAGGCAGGATGGAGTGGGTGGAGAAGAGTGTCAAGAGTGATTTGTGACAGATGAGTACCAGTAAGAGTGAAAGGGAAAGTCTACAAGAGGTTAGTGAGACCAGCTATGTTACATGGGTTGGAGATAGTGGCATTGACAAAAAGGCAGGAGTCAGAGCTTGACGTGGCAGAGTTGAAGATGTTAAGATTTGCACTGGGTGTGACGAGGATAGACAGGATTAGGAATAAGTATATTAGAGGGTCAGCCCAAGTTGGAAGGTTTGGAGACAAAGCCAGAGAGGCAAGATTATGTTGGTTTGGACATGTGCTGAGGAGGGATGCAGAGTATATTGGGAAAAAGATGCTAAGGATGAAGCTACCAGGTAACAGGAAGAGAAATAGGCCTAAGATAAGGTTTATGGATGTGGTGAGTGAGGACATGCAGGTGGTTGGTGTGACAGAGCAAGATGCAGAGGACAGGAAGAAATGAAAACAGTTGATCTGCTGTGGCGACCCCTAACGGGAGCAGCCGAAAGAAGAAGAAGAAGAAGATTAATCTAATGTTAAACTCCATTATGAATCAGGGCAATAACATACTTTCTTTAAATATGAAATGTACATTGGTTGCTTACACTGAAGATTTGATGACAACCATTATGACTCTATATATGTCTCTGCAGAATGTTTTTTTTTTTTTTTGCAGTTATGAGAAATACAGCTTACAACTGGATTTACTGCTAATGAATCCAATAATCCAGAGTTTATCTAAGCAATCTTGTCTTGGTTTGTGATTGACTGTGGATTTACCTGGTAAGAGAAGTTTTATTTGAATTTGTATTTTATTTCTTACCACTGTTTTTTAATAATGTTAGGAAGGAATGGATAGGTTGTAGACAAGATCTACTTTGATTTATATTTTGTTGTTTTACCTTTAATTTTCACTGCTTGTTGCTAGAAAGGGATATGGCTTAGACGGGCAAACACTTGCCATCCTAAAGGACATAGTCAGTTATAAATTCACACACACAGCAGAGAGGACAGTCCAGAGCTTATCTAAACAATCCTGTCTTGGTTTGTGCTTTATTGAGCTTTAGTGTTAAAAAGAGGAGCGGTAGTGAGCAGAAGCTACTGCGTACATTCCCACGTGCTGTAACAGAATTCCAGCTTTTGTCTGACTTTTAGAAGTTGTACGGTCTGAGCAACAACTTTACTTACTTAATTCAGTATTTAGTCATATATTTCCGTGTGATTCTTCTCAAAGACGTTGATTTAAGTTCTCGTGGAATTCTGCGGTAACTGATTTTCATTATTCGTTTCTTTCAGAATTTTTTATTTATTTCCAGCTGAATATGGATACCTTGAGTGAGTATGCCATTAATGATTTGCTAAAGCAGAACTATTTTGTACAGTATAATAAAGGTTATGTATATGTAAAAGTAATGTCTGATAACACTGGTGATCTGTGTTCCTCATGTCAAAAGCTGTATGATTTGCTTACCATTGTTAGTAGTAAATCTAGACTTATTGATGATTATTGCAGTTGTGATGCTTGCACAGCTTGGAGAACTGTTGTTTCATATATTAATAACTGGACAGGTGAGATAAATAATGTTAGGTAAATAGCAAATAGAACGCATTTAGGAAAGGATGTGTCTATTGTCTGTAAAGATCACTCAAACCCTATGAAATAAGACAATGGCCTTGACTGCTTTGGAATTCTGGATACAAATATTGTACAATCTGAGGATTCAGAGCATTTAGAAGAAAGAAAGAAAGAGAAAAAGAAAGAAAGAAGTTCACAACAAATAAGGAACACAAAGCAAACTGATAAATGCGTGTAAAGAGAAGAGAATACATGCTGAAAAGGACATTGCTTTGCTATGTAACACACAGATTACAGGGAATTATAACATTTTTCTATCAGAAAACAGTCTGCAGTAAAAGGCAGCATTTTTTTTTCAAAATAGAAGGTAGAAAAAAGAGACAAGGGCAACTAAAAAAGAAAGAAATCAAAATTGAACATGGAAGGATTGCAAAACATTACTGTAAGGAAAAAAAAGGATGTAAAATAGAAATGTTGACAATATGGTTCAAGCAGTGGATGTATAAAGCCAAGCAGATGAGAACTGCATGCTGGGAAATGCAATACACAGTGAAAACAGTGGGATTAATTAGACTGATGGTAATGAAGATCATTCTTTTGCAATAACTGATAGATCAGATATTATGGAAGAAGTAGTTGAAGATTCTTCGGATCTGGTCAGAAAAGATATTCTTGTAATTGGAGATTTCATTATTAGAGGAACTGATACTTACATTTGCAAAGACAGTGGACACTGAATAGTGTTATGCTTGACAGGAGCAAAAATAAAAGATGTGAGACAAGCCTTAGAACACCTTAATGTGAGGAAGTACTGATCTGTTTTTATTGATGTCGGTACAAATGACCTCATCCATGAAGACTCTCTGTTAGTAAGAAACTTACAGCCCTCTTTGACAGCATAGCTTGTACAGGTGTTAGGATATATTTTTTCACAAATCACATAGAAAGGAGAGTCATGTCACTGTGAATCAAAATATTTTTGGGTAAATACCTACATGAAAAAAATGTCCCTTTTTAAAAAAATGGAAATGTGTAGAGCATCTGAGCCTAATTTTGGGTACGTGTTCAAAAAGGATTGTGTGCATGTGTCAATATCAGGAAAGGGAATTTTTGCAGCAGATATTTTACAATATTTTGGAAACACAATGCAGGATTTTTGCAAGGTTGAAAATTTAACAGTTCACATATTGCAACATTTGATGCATCTCTGATGGTTATTAATGCTAGGAGCATTAATAAAAAGTTTTTTTTATTGGAAAATGTACTATATTTCCAAAAGACTGATTGCATTATTGTTTGTGAAACATGTTTAAAGAACAATGACTTAAAACCAGATCTGTTAGAGTAGCAGACACTGTAACAAAAAAATCAGGTGGAGGTGTATGATAGGGATTAAAGATAGTTGAGAGGCCTGTGATTATTGCACGTTCAGTGATAACACCAATAATACAGATTGTGTAACTGTGACAATAATGACAACCCTGGAACATATAAAAATCATTGGTGCATGTAGAACATCAAAGTCAAGTGCTGATGACCTAGAAGAATGCATGGACTTCTTGCTTGAAACGCAGGAGGGAAGAGTAATATTGGCTGTGGACTTCAATTTATCTGAAAGAGACTGGGATAATATTGATTCAACAATGTCAGTAAAGAAATTATTCAAAATGTATGTTCAGGAAGAACAGTGGCTTCAGACTGTTAAAAACCTACAAGGACACAATATATACTAGCCATTGTTTGTGTTCGTAAAGAAATCGCTGTTACTACATGTCACATTTTATTACCATTGATGTGCAGTGAATGTGGTGTCATAAAGGTTAATTTGTTGATAGATAATTCTGCCAAGCTAAAATCTAAAGCAATACATAGAAAATTAATTACAGATTATATGGAAGCAAAAGTGTCACTATGTAAAACTAAGACATATTCAGTGTGGATAAACTGCATAAGGAATGTGGAAAAACTGAATGTAAAAATTCAAAATAATGTCTGACATCAGGATCTTGGCACGCAACATCAGGGGATATATTTTCATAAGGGCAAGATGCCCGATTAAGGTAAGAGACAAAACTATAAAAAAATGGAAAAGAGGTTGAACTATAACTTTGAAAACTGAAATATACAAGCTGGAGAAACAAATTAAGCATAGTGGAAGACAAGATCATGAAAAATATGAAGAAAATGTATATAAAGATTTTGAGCTTAACAAGAAACCATTTTATAGATACAGAAGATGTGGACGCAGTAAAGAAGGAGTAAAAACATACAAACTGATAAACTGCTGGTAGATTCTAACATTTTTTCTCAGACATAACAGCTTACAGATATATCCACAAAATCTTAAGCTAAATAATTTAGCTCCAAAAAGAAGGTGCTAAGTTCTCCTAGTGACATTCAGGTAACCTTAGATATTGAAATAAAATTAGAATATATTCAAAAAGAACTATGCAAAGTGGATCAAAACAAAGCACAGAGAGGAGACAGATTTAATAATAATGACTTGAGAATACTTCAGGAAGAACTTACATTACCATTATAATAGGGTACAAATGGAAATATGATAAATCAGCAACCAAAGGAGAGCAGTATTGCGGGAACTGAATTAATCTTCAAGTCTGTTTGAGTACCTTCATGAGGTAGACCCTGGTTTTCACAAACTCTCTTCAAGATGACACTGATATATAGACTGTATTTTAGATAGTACATAGCATGGACTGAAGTAGGTTAAACAATAAAAAAGATGGCTGGATGCACAAGACCCAGAAGTAAGAAATAAAGTGCCTAATCCTGGTAGGCACTCTGTTGCCAGGACTGGGAAAAAATGACAGTGTAGAATCCTCAAGACACTGAAACATTCCTCCACTGTGTCTAGACCAGGCCCACATGGAAGATGCCCCCGCCCCATTGTAGAAGGAAATACTATTCTACAAAAATCACAAAAATGATAGGCCAAAAAAAAAAAGAGCCATAAAATGATACAGTTGTCTGTTGAAAATAAGAAAGAGATTATGTATTATTACTATTATGCAAGAAGCCCAGGATTTCCAGACGGAAGATATACAAAAAGATTAAGACAGAAATTATAGGAAAGGAAAATACTTGCACAAAAAAAACTGGCAGAAGCTTCAAATAAAAATTTGTGTCATTAATACATCAGATGTATTAAAAAGCATTACACAGACCAAGAAACCTCAAAGTGTTTGGAAAAGAAGTGACTGGAGAAGTACGAAAATATAAAGAACAAAATCTAAACATTTTTGAAAGGTATAAAAAATATGGACATGGGAAAGAAAGATAGATCTGACATGGTGCATATTTATGCAAAGTAGAAAGCCAAATTAATCAGTAAAAAAGCAGCCTCAAAGATTCAAAGAGAAATGCAGGCAAAGGAATCCTGATATGGAAAATTTCAGAACATAAAAAATAAAATCACAAAGAGGGAATGCAACATAGAAGATTAGTGAAGTAGATGTTAAAAAATAGAAGTGTTTATGGAATACCTGCAAAGTAAAGGATTTTGTATAGACTATCTATCACAGCATGATGGAACAACGGGTCCCACAAGCAAGGCGAAACAGGAAGAGCAGGAGACATCTGAAAAAATATGGACTAAGAAAAGAGAAAAATATTTAATATGGTGCAATATTTATGCAAAGGGGGAAAGTAGAACTAATCAATACAAAAGGGCACCACCAAGAATATTTGAAGAGAAATACAGGCAAAGGCATCTGAATATGGAAAAGTTTACAGTACAAGAAATAAGAAAACAAAGAGGAAAAGTGGAAAACAGGATTAGTAATGGAAAAGTTAAGAGGAAACATGGAAAAGAGAATTAATAATAGAGAAGTTAAGAAGTTAAAGCACTTAAAGAATACAATAAAGTAAAAAATACTTCTTGGCTTCTTTTTTTGGATGATTTAAAACTGTAAAGTTAATCAGATGAGGAACTGAAAGCCGAAATGCAAGTGATCAAAACTTTTTCAGATGAGATAAGAAAGTCATTTGGTCTTGATAAATGTGCAAAAAAACATTTAAATCAGGAAAACTGCAGCACCAAGAAGACATCAGTTTGGGATGGACAGGAATGTGATATAAAAGAATGTAAGCAAGAGGGTGTGTATAAATATTTGGGAACTGCTGAAGGATCAACAATAAAACATGAACAAATGTAAATAAAACTTAGTAAGGTAGAAGACTAAAATTAATACTGAAAACTGCATTGACATCTAGGAAAAAGTCCAAGCTATAAATCAATTTCTTCTTCATGTCTTAACTTATAGCTTTGGAGTGACTGACTGGCCCCAAAAGGTATTGGAGTGGTCGGACATGAAAATAAGAAGGATGCTTCATGCTTATGAAATAATTTATAAAATTCCATATATACCAAGATTATATATTCCCCATTCTGAAGGAGGTATGGGACTCCTCAGACTTGATTATACATATAGATCTGCAGTTGTAGGACTGCATGCATATCTGCTGACCTGGTCTATATTATGTGGTCGAAGATTTAAAACTTTGATGCTCATATGATCAACACCATATGAACAAAGTTTGAAAACAGTGAACATATAATAAAAATAAACAAAAACAAAAAAAAACTATCTGAATGCTCTGAGCAAGGGGGCAAGCCCACTGCAACCCCACACACCCCGCTACTTAAATATACCAACTCCAAGATTGCAATACAGTGAAGTAAAGGGAAATATTCCCTACAGCGATCTCCGTTGAAACGTTCAAGCTTTCAAAAGTTCACTCATATGGTGTCCACCATATGAGACTTGAACTTTTGAAAGTTCGAGCTTCTGATATAGACACCTGCTGACCTCACAAGACCCAAATGTAGTGAAAGTTTTAAATCATGAGGAGAATAAGTCTAAGATGACTTTCCTGTTTAGTTTAGCAGAAGTATATTGGTGTTAAATGGGAATAGAACTGAAACCAGAAGTAGATAAAAATCAGGCAGCAATTGAATGTGCAAAAAAAAAAAAAAAAGAAAGAAAGAATATAAGATGAAGCATCAGATGATAAGGCAAGAAATGTGGAGAATGAATGAATATAGTTTGCAAGTACAGAAAAATCTTGGAACAACCTCATATTGATCAGGATTGAATGCAGGAATGGTTAAGGAAAGGTGAATTTAAACCAAAAGACGAAAGGTTAATATTGGTTACCCAAGACAGTGAACTAAGTGCATATCGGTTTACAAAGTCCATTGATCATGTGGGAGAAACAGACAAATGTAGGTTGTGTAAAACAGAATTGGAAAGAATTGCACATATTTTTGCTGGTTGTGATATATTAATGGTAGAAGGACTGTATACTGAAAGGCATAAAATGTGGCAAGACTGTTGCATTGGGGATTGTGCAAACATTATAATACTGAAGTAGCTGAAAAACACTGGAAACTTGAACCACAAAGTATTATAGAAAATGATGACGTTTGTATTACATGGGATCACCCACTACCAGCAGTTCAAAATATAGATGCAATAAAACCAGATATAGTAGTCCATGAAAAGAAGACAAAAGTAGCAGTGATAATTAAACTGGGCCTCTGCTGAAAATGCATTCTATCCCAGTCAGACTTTCCTGGTAAACAAATATTAAAAAAAAAAAAATGCCATATCCAGTGACTATGGTGTCTTATGTACAGAGAGAGAAACACAAAGTGATAAAATATCAGGATATGCAGGTAGAAATGAGGTCAATGTGGATGAATGATATCCAGAAAGTTCCAGTAGTAGTAGTAGTAGTAGTAGTAGCAGCAAATGGTCTTACAAAAATATTATACTTAGATATGTTACCAGTGGTGTATGTAACTCTGGATGAATTGCAGAAGGAATCATTACTGGGCACATTGTGGGTGCTGTTTAGAGTACTTCTTGCTAACATCAAAGAATGAAACAATACTAATATGATTTAGAAATGGGAACCATTCCTTTCATCATATTAGAAGACAAAACACTTGGAGAAATTATAAAATGGCGATACCATTATATCTGTTATTTACTATTAAATATTGGGGGGATTCCTCAAGATTGGAGAAACACACTTATTAAACCTGTCTTTAAGGGGAAGGGAAGTAGAACAAACCCAGAGCCATAGAGATCCTTAAGTCTACTTTCATATTGTGGAAAAATAATGAAGAAAATAATATTGAATAGGTTATTGCCAGAACTGAAAAGGTTGGCACTTGAATGCATATATCGGTATGCATATGTTGAAAATAGATCTATTACCACCTGTAACATGATGTTCTATAACAGTATAATAACAGCTATGAATCAAAAATTGTGCTATGATGTAACCTATACTGATTTAACTTCAGCATTTGACAGGGTCGTACACAAAATGCTGATCAATAAATTAGAACAACTAGGTTTCAATGTATTCTTGATATAATGGATAGCTCCACAAAAAATACAACTACAAGAAACCGAAACTCCACCTCTCGAAAAACATCAAAGCACACCACCATGAAAAGAACGATGCAAGGAAATGCTGAAAACTATTATTTTTCACTTTCTGGTACCTCGGCCTTTCGCCTTCAATGGAACAATTTACTACAAAAATTCATCGCCTTATATATCAAACATTACAAGCAAATGCATTCAATTAATTAATTAAATAATCAATTACATATCTAATATTCACAATTAACTAATTTCCTTAAAGTATAACCACATAGTGCAAATCCATAACACATTAAAAAGGAAAAAGAACATTATATATATTACATTTTGATCTATATATTGTTCATTTTCCTTTTTATAGTGTTTTGGATTTGCACTATGTGGTAGCACTTTAAGGAAATTAGTTAATTGTGAATATTAGATATGTAATTGATTATTTAATTAATGAATTGAATGCATTTGCTTGTAATGTTTGGTATATAAGGAGGTGAATTTTTGTAGTAAATTGTTCCATTGAAGGCAAAAGGGTGAGGTACCAGAACG
The DNA here is from genome assembly GCF_019279795.1 of Protopterus annectens. Lineage (NCBI taxonomy): Eukaryota > Metazoa > Chordata > Ceratodontiformes > Protopteridae > Protopterus > Protopterus annectens. Next base: position 548,523,797 of record NC_056737.1, read on the forward strand.
TGAAAAATAAAAGTTTACTGCATTTCCTTGCATCATTCTTTTCATGGTGGTGTGCTTTGATATAATGGATAGCTGCAAGGCTTACTTGGACAGGTAACATTCTTAGTCATGGTCAGGATGTCCCACAAGGCTCTGACTTAAGCCCATACTTGTTCAGATTGTATCTTTCAGACATATTTTCATCCGAGGTGTTTCACAGTATGCATGCAGATGACTTGAAATTGGATCAACTGATTACATATGCTAAAGACGGGACATGTCTGCAAAAGAACTTGACTAATTGATCATTTGGGCTCAGGAGAATAATATGTTGAAAAATACAATAAAAACTAAGCATATGAGATTTGGAAGACATACATCGAAAGTTGAATATTTAGTACATCACCCACTGACTGAAATTCTAGACTCATTTAAGGACCTGGGTATATAGGTAGAGTAGACCCAGCTTTGAGATTTTTCTGTTCATATTAATCAATTGGTTAAAGACAGTTATAGAAATATAAGGTGTATAAAAAGATTTATAAAGTATAGGAAATCAGAAATGATGAAGTCATTGTTTGTTAGTTACATTAAACCTAAACTTGAGTATGGAATAACATTGTGGAAACCTTATAAGAAAACGAACATGTGTAAAATAGAAAGAGTACAGATGAAATAAACCAAGGAAATCCATGCATGTGAAAATTTAATTTATTATGAAAGACTAAAATATATGAACTTGTATAGTGTCTCATATATATATTTAAGTGATTTTATTCATATATATAGGCCATTTAGAGACAACTACCTCTAGGAATGTTTAGGGTTATCATAAAGTAGTATAGAATGTAAACTCATATATATATATATATATATATATATATATATATATATATATATATATACAAAGAGGGTATGCTAACTTTAGTAGTAATTAAGCTTGAAAGGAAATACTATACACTCATATACTCTTACTGGATCCCTGGAATTGGTACAAAGTCAGTAAAGAAATACTTATACATTATAATTTTACATTCTAGAGGAGAAAGTATAGTCGCAGGGGATTTTAATTGTATTTTTTCATTTGATGAAACTACGAGTTCTAAAACCTTCAAGACCTCCCCTGTAGCAAAACACCTACATAATTATATCAATACAAGAAATTTAAAAGACAAATACCATATAAAACTTTCCTCTTCCCTAAAGTTCTCTCACTATCCATATAGGTTTGGGACACAAACTAATATAGATAAAGTCTTAGTGTCAAATTCTTTACAATCAAAAATAGATAAAGTGTTATTAATATCTTGTCCCCTTTCTGATCATAATGCCATTACTTTTAGTATAACTTTTCAAACTGAACCCTTAATACATTGCCAAAGAATACCAGCTTATATTACGAAAATGAAAGGTATCAAGAGTGGATGTCATCAGAAATTAATCAGTTTTTAGAAACAAATAACAATGGAGAAGTATCAGATACAATTCTATGGGACACCCTCAAAGTCGTATTATATGAAAAAGGTGAAATGTGGTATATGCAAAAAAGATAGGAATGGGATAAAAAACTACAAGATATTCAAACTGAATTAGATAACTTAAAAGGTAATCTAACACCAAATGACAAGAAAGTCTTAGATAATATAAATAAATTAAACAAATAATATCAAAATGTATTGCAACAAAAAATATCTATAAATCTAGAGAAAATTAAATTATGTTCATACTCTATCAATCCTAAAAGTCTACATAGAATTGCAGTACGCTCAAAGTACTTGAAAGAAATAAATCACATAAAAGAAATTACATATGTTGAAAATATGAAAAAAATAAAATCTACAAATTTAAATTCCATACTACAAGGTTTCAAAAAGCATTATGAGAATATAAATACTCTCAAACCAATAAATGAAAATATAAATCTAGACAAATTCTTATCTGATACTATTCTAAATACCTTATCCCCTGGGAATATTGCTAAAATTGATAGACCTTTCACATTTCTAGAACTAAAAAATCAAATAAACAACTTAAAAACTAATAAAGCACCAGGGTTAGATGGTTTAATTCCTGAAATATACAAAATCCTTCCTGATAATACCTTAAAAATACTACTAAACACGTTTCAGCAAATCAAAACTACTTATAATACCCCACCATCATGGAGATATTCAATAATCTCTCCCATACTTAAACCTGATAAAGATCCTACTTCCTGTTCCTCCTATAGGCCCATCTCACTATTAAATATAGATTATAAGATTTTCATGAGCATAATATCAAACAGAATCAATTCCATTATACCTAGCCTAATAGAAGAAGATCAGATGGGTTTTATTAAACACAGAAAAGTCCAAGATAATGTAATGAGACTTCTGACTCTTATATATTTAGCTAATAAAAATAAAAACAAATTAACAATACTGAGTCTAGACATAAACAAAGCCTTTGATTCACTGAGTTGGTCCTATCTCTTTAAAGCTTTACAACACTATAAATTTTCTCTAAATTTTATAAAATTAATTAGAAATCTTTATGAAGACTCTGTTTCTTTTGTAAAGATAGGCTCTTTCTTATCCCCCTCATTTAAACTTACAAAAGAAACAAAACAAGGTTGCCCTCTTTCCCCTTTAATTTTTGCTCTAGCTGTAGAACTACTAGACAACTATATTAGAAATAATGTTCAAATTAAAGGCTATAATTTAAATAGTAACATATTTCCAAAGATTCAGCTATTTGCAAATGATTTGTTACTAACTAGAGGAGACATTGATACATCTTTAGATCAGCTACTTAACAGTTTAGATTTATTTGAAGATTTATCTGGACTAAAACTTAATCATAACAAGACCCAGACTTTGTTAATAAATACAAAAATGACTATGAAAATGAAAAGGTATAAATGCTTTAACTGGGACAATACACAAATTAAATACGTGGGTGTTCAAATTAATTCCACTCTTAAGAATACAATTACTACAAACTTTAATATCTTAACAAATCTAATTATTAATCTCACAGATAATTGGAACAAACTTTATTTTACTTTTGAGGACAGACTAATGCTAATTAAAATGATAGTGTTACCTAAAATTCTGTATATAAGTCAGTCTTTAATCATTCTCCCAACCAAGAAAATATTAAAAAAAAATCAATAATAACTTACTAAAATTTCTGCGGTATCCTCAAAAACCCAGACAATATTTACAAAGACATGTGGCAAGTTGGGAAGAAGGAGGTATTAGTTTTTAATATTTTAATATTATGTAAATGCTTCTATTTTTAATATAATCCTTTTCTGGTTGAACCTCTCATATAATTCATATTGGAAACTATTGTATGAAAAAAATGTATTAAACAATAATAGAACATCAATTGACCCTCTAACTACAATACACCGAAATACCTTTATTTGGTCTTTAAAAATATACATACAAGATAAGCAGAAGTTAAAATCTTGCTCCTTTATCAGTCTAATAATAGCAAATTTCATGAAAATCACCCAATCTAGCCAGTTAATTTAAAGCTTATTAATATTCATTTTTCCTATTGCTTATACTAATGCATGTTTAATATCTTTTGATAAAAATAAAATGCTTGAATTTAAAAATAATGACTTAATATACTGGAACCAATTCTTATCCACTAATGGAATTTATTCAGCTAACCATCTAATTACTAGATACAGCCTACGTAATAATAACTGGATAGGCATACAAACCTGCAGAGAATTTATATATAACAAAACTATATTTTCCTTACAAACCCATGGAAACAACATACCTAAAACACTAGAACTTTTGACTAATATAATTGATGGTTCTTTGAAAGACACCTCATTTATATCACTAGTATATAAAGTCATTAGATCTGATAATAATTCCACGAATGTTTCTTTTTGGGAATACTCCACCAAAATAAATAATGGCAAATTTACTACTAAAAACAAGAAATTACTTCTAAAATCAGTACAAAAAAATAACAATTTCCCCTTAATGGAAAATATACACATGGGAATTCCTCCACAGAAGTTATTATACACCTCAAAGAATTGCAAATATGTATAAAACGATATGAAATGTTGGAGGTGTAAAGCTACAGAAGCTGACTGGTTTTATATGATTGTTGCATGTAATATGTTATCCCAATTTTGGAAGGAATTTGAATGTTTCTGTAAGGCCTTATGGAATGATAATTGTGAAATTTCAAGTTCACTCATTTTATTTAATGTACCAGTACCAGAAATTGTACCCAGATCTCAAACATACCTTCTTTGGTCAATACTTGCAGTAGCAAGAAAGGTTGTGACAAAAAATTTGAAAACTAACTCACGTATATCTTTCAGAAATTAATTTATTTATTTAGCCAGGACCTTATGTGAAAAAGAAATATCTAGTTTAAAAAATAATGCAAATAATTTAACACACAAATTAATTGCTTGGGAAAAGTTACAATCATTACTAAAAAAGTATTAGATGATTTCCTGAATGTATATAAAGGTATTTCCTTGTTATGGACTTTGTAAATAATTTGTTTCAGTTTTTAGTGTAAATATGTAATTACTATTACTATTCTTGTTATAAAAAAAAAATAAAAAAACATTTTTGAAAAAAAAAGTAGTATAGAATCATCAAAGAACTTATGAAGAAGATTCTCTAGGAATGAGAAGTGTACAAATTGGTTCTCTGAGAGCAGATGATGCATGGAACAGATTACCAAATTACATTAAAGCAATCAATAATTTATATATTTTTAAGAACAGCCTGGACACTTATTAGTGAACAATGTTTTGATATATTGGCAGGCTAGAAGGGGATCAGTGCCCATGCTTGAAATATTTGCGTGTATGCATATATGTATTTCAACTCAGAAAGAGAATATTCCCTCTTATCAGATATCAAAAATATATATTCAATAATTCAGAAAATATTCTAGTATTGATATAGTCTAAAACATAATTTTCTTTTAAGATGAAAATATACATTTGCTGGTGATCATTTATACAAAACGTTTTACTACTTCCCAATGCAACACAACATAGTAAAATAAAAAAGTTATGGCCATATTATTTTGGAGGTGTGGATTTCCGAAAATACCTTGGGAAATTATATCTATGACCCACTCTAATTCCAATTATAAAATGAACCCGTGAATTTTTATCCTTTGTACAAGTATGGAATTTACAAGTAGTTGAGAATATCATACTTCAAGATAGCTCTCTGGATCTCTTCTTCAGTGCTTTGCAGAACCTGTCAAAGAAATATAAATCTTTAATTACAATACATATATTTTCCTTCCCATTGTAGACCTTAATCTTCATGGCTACATATTGTTACTATGTTGGAAGACAATAGAATTTGATTCTGACTGATCTTTTTTCCTCTGATTTCTTTTTTTTTTGTCCTTTTGCACATTCCTTAGTTAAAGGAAAATTTGATTAATTCATACCATCCTTGTCAAATTTGACGAGGAGAGGGATAAAAGAAGGTGCCCTGCTTTTTCAGTGTTATGCAGCAAAGACAGCTGATGTTTATGAAAAGAAGAAAATGTTAGCTAACTTTTATAAACTAATATGGTTATCAGAGTGTGAAACCCTCAAGAAAAATATATTAAAATGGAATAAGGAATTATTTAATCGTATTGATTTTGTTGCCTTACATTACATCTGGAAGCAGTATTCCTCTTCATTAAAATCATAGAGAAATTGTATGTTGAAACACTCCTCTAACTGCTTTAGCATAACAATAAAATTCTAAGCAGAAACTGACAAGCATTGTGTCTTAATATGTCCTGGCATGCATCATGGCATTAAATGGTGAGTTGTCCAGCCCACTCAGCCAGTTATCAAATTAAAAATAAATAAAATGATTTAATAAATACTGAGTATACATTCTTGAAATACTTAAAAAAGTCCTAGTAAGAATTGCTAGACAAGGTTTATTGGCATGTCTGGTAAGTAAAGAATAATTCTTCCTGTTTGGAAACAAAATATTGCTTCAGATTATGTTTTTTTTTTTTGATACTTCAGTTGAATTTCAGTCATCTTTTACAATAAAAAAAATCATCAGAAGAAATTTCTGAGTGGCAATTTAGGGCATGTTTTGCAATTTGTAGGAGAGGCTTACTGGAAGGAGAGTCAGGGTATGTAGATTCTGATTTGTAGTTAATAAGTTAAATACTATTCGATTAACTACATTATACAGTTGTGTAAATTTATACAAATAATTAATAGAAAAGATCAAGATGAAAGGGAAAGAATGTATGGTTACAATCATTTAGTTAATATTGCTGCTATGAAGCATATACACAGTATGCCAACAAACCCATACCCCAAGCCAGCCACTTTCTTTGTATTACTCTGATGTCAGACTGGGAAGAAAGTAAAAAAAAAAAAAAAAAAGAAACAGCCACTGTAACACATTTCACCTCTATTTTCCCAGACATAAATTCATAGCATGCAGCCTTACTCCAATCCAAGAAATGATTCCCATCTGTAAAAAAGCCTAAGAGTTTTTTTGAGTGGCATTTTAGAGCATGTTTTGCAATTTGGAGGAGAGGCTTACTGGAAGGAGAGTCAGGGTATGTAGATTCTTATTTGTAGTTAATAAGTTAAATACTATTTGATTAACTACATTATACAGTTGTGTAAATTTATACAAATAATTAATAGAAAAGATCAAGATGAAAGGGAAAGAATATATGGTTACAATCATTTAGTTAACATTGCTGCTATGAAGCATATACACAGTATGCCAACAAACCCATACCCCAAGCCAGCCACTTTCTTTGTATTACTCTGATGTCAGACTGGGAAGAAAGTAAAAAAAAAAAAAAAAAAAAAAAAAAGAAACAGCCACTGTAACACATTTCACCTATATTTTCCCAGACATAAATTCATAGCATGCAGCCTTACTCCAATCCAAGAAATGATACCTATCTGTAAAAAAGCCTAAGAGTTGACTTTGAGGAAAGTAGGAAAAAATAAAAAGTATAATAGTATTGAAAATGAATAACTTTAATCCGAGAAAAGGACAAAACAACCTGTTACTTGCATCAATAGACATTCTTCCCCAGCAAATGTAGCCACTTTGTTGGCTGTGTACAACAAAGATATCTGATCGTGGCAAAAAAGGCTATACTTCAAATTCATATTGTATAGACATGCAATAGTCAGAATAAATTATTCTAATTTTCTTCAGAGAAATGTACAATAGCCTTACATGGTCAGTATTATGAATATTTAAACTGAGCAGACATCAAAAGGGCCATTTACTTTCAATGACTGACAGCAATCCTGCACATCTGTACCTGCGAAGTTATCTGTATATAATAAAGATGTCTGACTTTAGTAAAAAAGGCTAAAGTAGTGTATTTTAAATTTCAAATTTACTTCAAACAACCACATGAATGTTTTCAGCTGACCTTATACTACTGCACAGTATTCCTGCAATGTCAGAAGAATGACTACCTAAAGGAATAAATAAGAAAATGGTCAGTTAATTTTATTTACTGGCAACCCGATCAGCCCAATATCTACAAATTGTAGCCACTGTATTTGCCATGTGCAACAAAAGTATCTGTTTTTGGTAAAACATGACTACAGTAACATATTTCAAGTTTTCATCATATAAACACACAATGGCTACAATAGAGCTACCTATCTTCACACAAATAAATAGTAGTCCTTCAAAGACAGATTAATAATATTTTAAATGAGCAAATGAGAAAAGGATCACTTAAATTCATCCACAGATGGTTCCAACATACCCTACAACTGTATCAACATTTTTGGCTGTGTACAACTCTGATGTCTGACTATGATAAAATAAATAATGGGCCAAGTCTGCTTCAACAAAGAACAGAGTCAAATATTTCATCTTATTTGACATACAGGCACAGTATTCCTGCAACCTCAGAATTCTTGCTTAAGCTGAGCAAATAATAAAAAGGTCACTTATGTACATCCACAGGAAGTCCCTTACCCCATACCTGCCAGTTATAGTATCTTTGCAAGAGCAAACACATCTGCATTCATCTGGATTTAGCACACCAGCTGTAGCAATGCTGTTAACTGTACACTCTCATGTCTGATTAAAATAAAGAATGTTCAGATAAAGTTATTTCAAGTTGGCTTCAAACAAACACACAGTAAACTGTTTATACTTTACAGATAACAAAAAGTCCACTTACCTTCACTTACCTTAACCCAAAGGCAATTACTCATACATAGAAAGCAACTGTAACCACTTTTGTACTGTATGCACCTTAGATATCTGACTCCCAATACTGATTACTGAGGGACTTTGCCAGAGACTGACCTCTTAGAAAAGATGGACTCCCCAACTATAACTTCCTCAGTCATATCTGTAAGTCAAAACCAAAAGTTCTGTGCTATGATAAAGTCCCACCAAACAGCAAACAGCAAAATCCAAAAAAGAAAGAAGAATGGCAGGACACTGCTGGATTAACTCCTTCTTTTATTAAAACAACCAAAAACATCCAAGGATAAGCGCTTTCAGGTGTGATACCCTTCATCAGATAAAGAGAACAAGCATTACCACTGTTTTAAATTAAAAGCCAACCAATCAGCAATCAGTAAATTACCCGCCTTTTAGTAGGGCGGGTTTCAAAGGAACCATGTCATTTAACCCTGGGCTCCTATGAGCCCTCAGCTCCAAGATCCATTCAGATTCAAGGGATTCTGTCAACAACCTTATGTCTCCTCCCCTATTATTTAACCTTACGTTAACCACAGCCCTGAAGCTGAAAGTATGTGTTGAGTGCTGTTCAATGTGCCTATAAAGAGCATTATGCTCATTTTTATTTCTAATATTGGAAAGATGCTGTAAAATTCTGATCTTAAACATATTATTGGTCTTCCCAACATAATATGCTGCGCATTGTTCACATGTAGCCAAATAAACTATGTTACTTGTCCTGCAGGAAGCCCTTGCCTTAAGATGGTATAACTTTCCAGTAACAGGATGTTTAAAAGTTGCATTCTTATTGATAGATGGACAGGCTTTACATAAGCCACAGGGAACACTGCCTGGGCTCTCTTTAAATAAATTGGATGTAGTAAAAGCCTTTTCATTACAAAGGATGTCCTTCAAATTCTTATTTCTCTTGTATCCAAAGCTGGGTCTGGTTCCTAATAGATCCTTTAACTTATTGTCACTTCTTAAGATGTTCCAGTTTTTAAAAATTATATTTTTTATATCTTTGGTATTGCTACTATAGGTGACAAACAACTTAGGTTCCCTTTTTTGTGGAGCTTTGGCCTTGGATTCAACGAGCTCTTGTCTGATCCATGGTTTGTATTTACTATCCCTTTTCTGCCTGCTATCATTAATGACTTCACTAATCATCCCCTTTGTATCCTCTGTCCAAAAAACATTGCTTCAAGGACTCTATCTCTTTCTCATACTCTGTATCATTCATTGATATCCTAGATATTCTGCCTGCCTGGCCCTGAACTATGTTGGGGAACATATGACGGGGATGCATGCTATCAAAGCATAGCAAACTGTTTTTCCAGCAGTCCTTTCTAAATAACTTCGATGAAAAACCATTGCTAGTTTGTGTAATACTGACATCCAAAACATCTATGCTGGTATCAGAGAAATTCAACTTAAATCTAAGGAAGGATGTAGTGGAGTGTAGATAGCTGACAAAATCTATTAACATGTCTGCCTCACCCCTCCAAAAGAAAAAAACATCGTCTACAAAACGTGTATACATATACACATGTTGTTTCCATAATGGATGTTCTAAAATTACATCTTTCTCCCAAAACCAAAGGACCAGGTTGGCGTATGTATTAGCACAGGGGGTGCCCATAGCTACCCCCTGTGCTTGTCTATATATTTGCTTGTTCCCTATAAAGACATTATTCTCTAAGACCAAGGCCAACATCATCTTAACTAAGGATATATTGTTGTCCTCCTCACCCAAGTCACTCAGAATCCCACCTATGTCATGGATACCAAAGTCATTACTGATCACAGTAAAAAGATTATGGACATCCAACATCACCATTAAAAGTTTTCCCTGTGGCTTATTATGATTGAACCTGCCTACCCTTCTAAGGAAATCACCAGTGTCTTTCAACACAGAGGTTGCTTTATCTAGAAGTGGTCGAAGTGTATATTCTACCCAGATGGAGATATGCTCCGTGACCCAGCCTCTGCCCGAGACAATGGGTCTGAACGGGGGGTCTTCTACTGATTTATGAATTTTTGGCAGAGCTTTAAAAATAGGTATAACTGCTTTTTCTATCCAAAGAAATTGTAGCATCTCATCATTTATTAGCATATCAAAATTTAACCTCTTCAAGCTGTTGTGTACTTCATCCACTAGCATCTTGACACCTATGGGGTTGAGTGGAACATAGACTTTCTTATCTAATAACAACCCCTGAATTTTCTGTTGGTAAAAGGTGGTGTCCATCACCACTTCTGCACCCCCTTTATCAGCCATCTTTATAACCAAATTGTTGTTAGAGCCCAAATCATGTAAGGCTTGTTGTTGAGGTAGCGTTAAGTTATGGTATTTTTGTAGTCCTCCCCTTTGAAAATATTCTTGTAAATCATTCTCACAGCTATTGATGAACAAATTTAAAGCTGGAGAGAAGGGTGGCACATAACTACTAGGTAGTTTTAAAGTAGTCCCTAGCTCATTATTATTACCAAAAATACATTTTAAAGCTAATGTTCTACAAAACAACATAATATCTAACATTACATCACTAAAACCACTTGCCCTGCCGGGCACAAAGGTAAGACCTTTGTTTAACACATACAACTCATCTTGTGTTAAAGAATGTGACGAAAGATGAAAAACAATACCACTATTGTGATTAAAAGTCATTCGTAAGTCCTCCTCTTTTGGGGTAACAAGGAGTAGTTTACCAGATGCACCAGTGTAAAACGGGGGATAATCATAATATTTTTCAGGCATATTTGGGGAGGTACCTATACAGAAATACACTGGGGGTTTATTAATAGGATTTGGGCAGGGATTCCCCCGCAAGCTGATCTTTCAGCCTTAGGGACTACATGCACAATCTTGAAGTCTGTCAAGGGTAGCAGTGACATAGATATGGCACTTCCGGGAAAGAAACTGGTACAAGAGGATTGACAGGCCCATTTGGTACCCCACTTTATCCTTTGAAAATATGACCCTTAGGATAGTGCTGAAAAAATACTTGGAAGAGTTTTAGCTGCTATACCATTTGGCTTATCCACTACAAATTTCAGTCCACAAACGAATAGATAGGCTGTCAAAGTGCAATATGCAACCCTTCATAATGCAATGAAAATAATAAAGGCAACACATGACCAAAGGCATGTTAATCTGGACATAGAATCATCCTTTTGTTTACTGCTAGCATGACAGCTGGATTGGCAATGGTTAGGTATTTGTCTGAGGGAAGAAACTGCATCCTTGATAAGTCTGAGCTAATGGGTTATGCTGTTTTCTACATCACATTTGAGAACAGCTTTCCAATGATTATGGGAAAGTAGAGAATGAGGGAAGAAGACCAAAATCTAAGACATTAAATAAACAGCGGAGGAATGCAACATAAAAAACTTGTGCAGTGAATTGGGGTAGTAATCGTAGCATATAATTTGGGAGGTAGTGTTTCTGGAGATAGAAGCAGATGTTCAAGTTTAGGATTCTATTTGTTAGAGGGCAGATTTAAGATTTGAGCAGACATTTATTCATTTACCTCTATTATTAATTTACTTGTATTTGTTTATAAGGAAAATCTGACTGGGCCTAGTAAGCTCCTTTTCAACAGAGGCAAGGGGAGAGAAGTTTGATTGTATGTTGTCATGAGAAAGGTGTAAGGTGGGGTATATCATGTCAATAATTGGACAGTTAAACCTTGGAAGAAGACCAATAGATTTATTCAACACATTCTCCAGCCCATTTGCAGCATTACTGAAAGGAAAAGAAAGCCTCACAGAGTTCCTTCCTTAGATCATGAATATCCAAAAAAATGAAAAGGAATTCTTGAAAGACTTCAAAGACGTCTCCTTTTGCAGAACAGCTAACCAGGCAATGACTTAAAAATGGGCACTAAAGCAGAAGATGATCCAGGGAATGGGAACATGTAGACAATCTGAAGGGCACAACTTTGCTATTGTTCATGCAACTAATGGTAGTAAAACAAAACAAAACAAAACGATTGGGTTACAGAGTGATAATCATGCAGTGGTTTATTCTGTGAATAAAACAATTTCTGTATCTTATACAATACAGCTGGTGCTTGTGAGTGCAGTGTTACAGTGTCTGAAATGTAACATAACATTTTCTGCTCAACATTTACCTGGTATAATAAATACCATATCAGATTAGCTTTCTAATTTGTGGCATCACAAATATTGATGACTAGCGCCATGACTGAGATCAGGCAGACCACAGTCTGAGGGCAAGGTGTGGCAGAATGTACAGCATCTGCAGGTTTGATGAAGAGAGAGTCCCTGGTACCAAGAATAAAGAAAACCTATCATGGGGCAAGCACAGTTTTTTAGTGTTCTCATGAGATATTTAGGGTGCAGGCGAAAAGAAGGGTATGTGGTCAGAACCACTGCAGCACAACAGCAGCTTTGAGTTCCACCTACCAGACACATAGACTGGTAGTTTATTCTAAATATTCAAAAGTGGCTTGGCTGCTAAAAGCCTTATCTAAGCCTCAGTATAGGCAGGAGTATCAAAACTCACCATGAATGTTGATATCTTACTCCTATTAATGCAAGTCCTCAATGCACTATATGACAATTATGCAAAGTATATGGTGTTGGCTACACTAGCAGTTTTTTTGTTCCAAGGCACTTTAAAAAATGAGCTCTTAAATAATGGAGCATTACAGATTACTCATCCCATAACCTTGGGCAATGTTTAATTTGTGAAGCATCGAGAAGAAAGATAAATTCAGAAGAGATTAACTGGGGCATAGAATGCCAGAATGAACCTCCAAAAAGTGAGAATAAGACAATCTTTTAATCACCTCTCTGACATCAGAGCAACCTTTTGTTAAGCACCCAAACCTCTGTTATGATTGTGGCTCACATAGACAGTGCCAGCTGGGATGAATAGTAGTAGAAGAAAAATATCTTTTAAAAGCTATTCATTACATAGCACTACCACAATTTTGAACAAATGGTGTATCATAATGAAGTGTCTAACTGCTTTTAAAGCATTTTTAGAACGCTAAACTGCTTTGCCAGCTTTTAAAGACTTTGAAAGACATAAAATACTCATCTTATTTTTTTGGTAGTTTATAAATTGATGAAATAAAACTCAATGCACTACAAAGTATGATGATCATTTAACACTTATTATGTAGGGATTAATCACCAAAAGCCGCTGTCGCAAGTGGCAATGTCCAGTAAATACACACCGAATGAATGAGCCAATGCTTCTAAAGTCACAAACGCTATTCCTTTTCAACAAAATGTAGTCAAAGCCAAAGCATCTCAAACCCTTCTCCTCTGCAGGGAAATATGAAATCAAATCGCCAAGATAAATTCCACTTTACTGCTCCAAGACAGGAAATTGCAGTCACCAACTCCGATAAGGTAAAACACAGCTTTATTTACAAAAAAGTGAGCGCTTTCGCCGTTAGGCTTTTTCAAACTTTACAAACTACTGCTGGTGATAATCATTTAAATAATCCTTCCTACTCAATGATAGGTGGATACATTTTCAAAATTTAAAGCGCCACTGACAACAAACAGCGAACTTGTACCACAACAATTGCAAATACAAATATATTTAATATATATGTATAATACATAAAAAATGTTTCCTATAAATGCATTTCAGCTTAAAAACATATGTGGTAATGCTTGTTAACCAAATATGTTAAAAATTTTTTTGGTAGGCAATTAAAATGTAAAATGCTGTAAGGACATGCATATATCCTTGCATCTAAAAAATAAAATATACATACAAGCACATTCAATTTCATTTAGGTCTACGAATACTTCTACCCTTCAAGACTGATTTAATATGAACTTTGTCATTAAGACCAGGTGGATCATCAGCTCTACATCTGATGATCCACCTGAGTTCACATTCAAGGGTCCTATTAATCAGGTCACCCCCTCTATAACTAGGTACTAGATGCTGTATGACCGCAAAGTTAAAACTATGGTCAGGACCCATCAATTTACAATGCTTGGCTAAAGCATTGAACTCTGACCCTTTCCTAACATGATAATTATGTTCCCTTATACGGTCTTTTAATGCCCTGTTGGTTTTCCCTATATAAAATGAAGGGCATACTACACACCTAGCTAGGTATACCACATTTTTACTGTTACAGTTTGTATTAGTGTTGAAATAATATGTATACCCAGTGACTGGGTGTACAAATGTTTCTTCTTCACTGATAAAATTACAGTGATTACACATGCCACAGGGTGTAGTATTCTTGTTCATTCCTAAAATGGGTAGTTTATTCCGTCCTAACTTCGGTTTGCACAATAATCTCTTAAGATTAGGTTTGTTCCTGTAAATAAGCCTAGGTCTTGGTCCTACAATCCTAGCAATCTCGCTATCAGATAGCAGGATATCCCAACTCTTACTAAAAATTTCTCTAACCTCTTTTGTGTCTCTAGTATATGACATGATAGGTCTAACTTCCATTATTTTAGTCCCTGTACTCTCTTCAATACACCCAGTATTGTCAGAAAAATATGGTCTAGCCTTAGTTGTCCTTAGCTGATTAACTTCCATTATAACCTTTTCAATTAGCTCTCGATCATACCCCCTTTCTACAAACCTTCTCCTTAATTCTTCTATTTCTTTATAATAATATTCGTCTCTAGGGTTATACCTAGATGCTCTTATAAATTGACCTTTTAAGATGTTATTAAAAATATATGTAGGATGCATACTTCCTCTATTAAGTAGTGTGTTTCGATGGCATAACTTGCGATGGATGGATGTATTTAAGAGTCCATTTTCAAGTTTAAAAACATCTACATCTAGGTACGAGATCCTATCCCTAGAATAATTCATGGTGAATTTTAGAAATTCTGTAGATGAGTTCATAAGGCTCATAAAGCTATTTAACATATCTATGTCTCCAAACCACAGAAAGAAGAGGTCATCCACAAATCTGCGGTATAACCCTACATACTCCTTAAACATAGTCAACTTATAAAGAAAACGGTCCTCCCAGGCAGCAATAACCAGGTTGGCATAACTATTGGCACATGATGTGCCCATAGCCACGCCATCCCTTTGTGAATAAACTTGTTGGCCATGGATAAACACATTATTCGTCAGTATCATGTCAAGATACAATGTAATCAACTCTATTTTATCTGCCTGAAATTCAGAATGCTGACGTAAATATTCTTGAATATAGGTAATACCCAAGTCATTGGGTATCACCGTAAATAAACTAATAATATCCATGGTAACTAAAAAATATTGTTTCTCCTCTCCCAAGTCTTTGGTGTATGTATACAGATCTAGTAAAAATTGTTTACTATCCCTTAGTATGTATTCATTTTTGTCAACCAATGGTCTCAAGGTTGACTCTACATAGATGGATATTGGCTCTGTAACCCCATCCTTGTCCGGCTACAATCGGTCTCAAGGGTGGATCTATACTACACTTATGTATCTTGGGTAGCCCCTGTATGACTGGAATAACTGGATTTTCCACCTTAAAGTAATGGTAAAGTTCCTCAGTGACACTTGAGGACATAAAAAGGTCATCAAGCATATAGTACACATCAAACACTTTCTGTGCAACTATTCCCTGGTCAATTTTAACATAGAACTTATCATCACTCAATAATCGAGTCATTCGTTCATTATAATCAGTTGTATCCATCAATACAATAGGGCCCCCCTTATCAGCTGGCCTAATTGTAAGGGTGTCATCCACTTTCAGACCCTTTAGTGCTTGTCTTTGTTTATGATTCAGATTTTGTCTATACTTCATGCATTTATGTTTGTTAAAGTAATTATGTATGTCATTTTCCATAACCTTTCCAAACACATCTATCACCGGATGCAGTGGGGGAATATAAGTACTATTAGATTTAAATCGTGGTATGTGATGGTCATTTTCATTTATACCAAAATCTAATTTCAATTGTATCTTTCTCGTGAACATTTTGGTATCAATCACTAAATCTGTTACATCATCACCGCAGGTGGGTATAAAACTAAGACCTTTATTCAGGACATACTCTTCATCTTCATTTAAAACTTTACTAGATAAGTTGACTATTAATGTGGAGTTCTCTCCCACATCTTTTTTAGTGTAGGTCCATTGTAATCCTCTATTGACCCCTTCCTTTTGTGTCTGCCCCTGCTTAATGAGCGTTGTCTCTCCATATATTGCCCTTGTGCTATCGGGAAAGGGACATTAAATTTCTGTGTTGGTTCATTATTGGGTTTATTCCCTGACATAACTTTCGGTCTAACTACCATCTGATGAGAGTTCTCTGTGTTCTGTTCATTGGATGGTACATCCACTACATCCTCCCTTCTCTCTACTGATGTTACAGGGCTCTGCATATTCCTAGATACAAAGTTGTTACTCTCTACCTCCACCGGAATGACTCTCCCTTCTGGTTGTGGTTCCTGTGTCTCCTTTGTCTTGTTTACACTGACTACCTGTGTAGCACTCTTATAAGTAGTTGTATCCTTGGGATAATTTCTGGTGGAGTGTACTACAACTGTTTGTTCTGGCACCCTCCCTCCGTGGGAAGAAAAATTTCCTCGATGGTTCGGTGCTGTGTTTGGACCCCCCCCCTATTCTGTTCCCTAGGCCAAGTAAATACTTGGTTACTGGAGAAATCCTTAACATCCCGACAGATTTTTACTTTTTTCTGCTCTATTAAGCGCTTTTCAAATAAAGAAATGTCATCAATCACTCGTTCCACTCTATTGTGCATTTGTGTATTGATACATTTCTTAATTACATTTTGAAAACATTCATTCACTTGATTTTTCAACATTTCCTCCTCAGGTGTATGATATTCAATTAATAATTTCATGTAACTATAACTTAAATCAATATTTAATTGTTGCCATTTAAAAAGAAGGTCAGGGAACCTATTCCCTGAAGTGGGCATTTTCAAAATACGGAGCCCACGAGGTACAATTTTCTTTACAAGACATGCTTCAAAATATTGTCGTTGTACCTGCAATTTTTTAAGCTTCATAAAAGCTACTTCTAAATCCTGTAAGTCCTCCGTAATATTTGTAGAACAGTCAATAGTTTCCATGTTGTCAGCTGGTTGCAAACTCGGTTGATAGTCCAAGAGAGCGTTCACATCTCCGGTTAAGCAAGCTTGAAAACGGGAAACACCCATACTAGTTATTTCCTTCTCTGTGGTTACTGGCACATACGGAAGTTCTATATTCAAGCCGGTGACATTAGCCATGTCCTCCTGTTGCTGTGTGTATGAATATACGAAATATAACAAAATCACAAATGCCACAGCAGCAAGGAAGATAAACGACAGCGTGTAAAAGAGAAAATAAGGATTAATCACCAAAAGCCGCTGTCGCAAGTGGCAATGTCCAGTAAATACACACCGAATGAATGAGCCAATGCTTCTAAAGTCACAAACGCTATTCGTTTTCAACAAAATGTAGTCAAAGCCAAAGCATCTCAAACCCTTCTCCTCTGCAGGGAAATATGAAATCAAATCGCCAAGATTTCCTGTCTTGGAGCAGTAAAGTGGAATTTATCTTGGCGATTTGATTTCATATTTCCCTGCAGAGGAGAAGGGTTTGAGATGCTTTGGCTTTGACTACATTTTGTTGAAAAGGAATAGCGTTTGTGACTTTTGAAGCATTGGCTCATTCATTCGGTGTGTATTTACTGGACATTGCCACTTGCGACAGCGGCTTTTGGTGATTAATCCTTATTTTCTCTTCTACACGCTGTCGTTTATCTTCCTTGCTGCTGTGGCATTTGTGATTTTGTTATAACACTTATTATGTGTTTGCTATCAATGTTAATTTATTAGAATTCATGTCTTAAATACATATTAAGCTGGTTGTGACCTAAGACCCTGTCAAAGTTCTCTGTTTTATATAAAAAAATAGTATTTGTACAAGAAAAGCTGTATTTCTCATTAATATATATATATATATATATATATATATATATATAAAACACACACACACACACACACACACACACACAGACAACATCATCAACCTTTTTACCCATTTTCTATATGGGGTCGGGGTATCGCATGTAGGTATGTGTGTGTGTGTGTGTGTGTGTGTGTGTGTGTGTGTGTGTGTGTGTATGTATATATATATATATATATATATATATATATATATATATATATATATATGTATATAGTTTTGTTTTATTTTGTTTTTATGTGCAAAAAAAGGGATGTGGATGGATGGATATAAACTATAGTGTATACATGCAAAACAAATAGCCACACACATTACATCATTTTATATTTTTATATATATATTTATTATATATATTTATATACATTTGTGTATACTTATATATTCATAAGAGTATACAACTTGAAAGACAAAAAGAACAGGAGAAGAAATATCAAACAAAAAACATTGACTCCCAATCAATCAAGATTACAAAAAAAAGTCCTTTTGCAAGAATCAAGCCCCCTTGCAGCTCCTTACCCCTCCAACTTACATATACATATCTCAGTATGAAGCATCGGTAGAGGAAACGGAACATAACATACTGGCATTAAAAATAAATAAATAACATAAAATAAACACTTCTACAACAAAGAAACTTAACAACCCTTCATAGCTAGATAGATAGACAAGATAGACTGACTCAAATACATACATATATAAAACTGATGGGAAGGACAGTTGATGTATTCTCAGCAGAGATAGGATAGTTGTGTCCATTAAAACAAGCTGATATGCATGTAATTGGCAAGCCTAAATTGCTAAGGACAGATACTATTGGTTAGCATAAAATTGCAGAATTTTACAGGATAACTGTGTTATGGCAGGATCTACTTCACTTGACCTAAAACTCATTTTACAGACACCCATTCAGCCGACACCCAGCTGACATAAATTTCATTTGACTGACAACTCATTTGAATATCTCCAATTTCACCGGCAGCTTACAGTGCTGAATTTCAACATACTAAATCTTAAACCATCGACAAGCACACATAGAACTCCAATAACTAACCCTTTCTAGAACTTAAAAACTACTTACTTACCCTCTTAACAGAAACGGGACAATGTACAACCAAACTAGGTGGGATGCTGCAGCTGCCACTCCCCCCAATGTAGGGGGCTGTGCCCCCCCCACCATAATTTTATATACAAACTCCAGGATCTCACTACAGTAGGAAAAGGGCATATACCTTTAACTAGCCTTACAGTGCTCTACATGCTGACACTACTGTTGGGAATGCATAAAATATTCACCATATTAATTTAGATACCCCTCATAAAAATGTAGAGACAAACCCACATTTACAAACAATACAACTCTACTTTCTACATGACTATCAGAATTCTAACAGTCAGCACTGTAAGTTACAGTATTTATTTTTATCACAAGCAAATCACAAGTGAAGGAAAACCCACAAGCCTATCCACTGGATTCTGCAAGCCTTGCACGGCATGCAGGATTAGCGCAGGAGCTCTAGCAGGCAATATGTCTGCTGTGCGATCCAGGAATAGCCTGTAGGTATGTACATGAGCACTCCTGCACTAGTCCTGCATATACTCAGCCCCTGTATGCAAATTACCCCATTTGCAGTAGAAATCCATGCAAATGAGGTGAATTTCTGATCCAAGAAGCTGGAAACCGTCCATGCAGAACTAGTGTAATATTCAGAAATGCACTCGGTTAGTAACCGAGTACATTTCTGCAAATTCCAAAATGGAGCTGTGACAGCTCCAAATAAAGGATGCATATCATTCAGGAAGCATGTCAATGGTCAAGTATAATGCCATTGGCATTGAAAACAGTTCAGAAAAAAATCTATGCAAATGAGGGGAATGAAACTGAATCCTCGATTTCCCCAGCATGCTAGTCAGCTCCCAACAGTGTAAGAGCAGGAATAGCTTGGTGCAAGCCTAGGAGTTAGCTGACATCATGGGGGGGTGTCAGGCATACTGTAAGCAGATTGGAGCCCTGTGGATCAGGTTTGCCCCTAGCTTAGCACAGCTAGGCAAGGGGGTGTGCCTGAGTCTGCCTAGCATTACATTGCCTAAGCGGGTGTGCGCACCACGCACCAGGTTTTAAAGAAAAAAAAGGTAAACCAGGAAAAAGGAGTTCTGTGTACATTTGAGCACTGTGTTTGTGTGGCGCTCCCCTGGGCTTAAACAGGAAGGCAATGGGAAGGGAAAACAGTAGTAGGAAGTTAATCAAGGAGAACTAGCATAACTGGGAGGTGAAAGGTATCAGAATCAGCCAATTACACAGGCAGCAGACCAGCCCAGCCTAGAACACTACTATAAACTATGCAAACACCTTCCCCTCTGTTTTCTCCCATACTCTAAAACCACCGGTGTATACAAGCGGGGAACTTTTAACAAACAAACCTACAACATGATAGGGGTTGCAGCAGGGATCATACAACACATGTGCAAGAGGCTGAGGGTGGTGAGGATGTGAATGCTGCCAATAAAGCCACAGTAAGGAGATGGAGAAGAGTGTACAGACCCAGGGTAACCTACCAGGACCTACATAAGCTGGAGATAGTGGAGCCCTATAGGGTGGACATGGATCTCCTACAGCAAATTGTTGAGCTGAGCCGGCCACGCCTGACACATCGAACTGACCGAGGGGAACCCATCCCAGTGGATATCAAGATATGTGTAGGCCTAGGAATACTAGCCACAGGTACCTCCCAAAACTCAACTGGGGATATCATGGGGATCTCACAGGTACCAGCATCCAGAGTATTCCACCAGTTCCTAGATGCCATGTCAGCACATGCTAGTGAGCACGTATATTTCCTCAACATCCGTGAGGTGTTGGCCAGCAATATGCGTCTCTTCCACCAAATAGCAGAATACCCTGAGGTAGTGGGTGCTATAGACTGCATGCACATACACATCAAAGCACCACCCAGTGATCAGGGTAGGGCTTACATCAACCGCAGGGGCCTCCCATCCATCAACTTCCAGGTCGTGTGCAATGCCCAGGGCATTATAATGAATCTCTGTGCTGGCTGCCATGGAAGTTATCACAATTTCCACATCTGGCATCTGATGCAGCTGTACCAGAGATTTGCCAATGGGGACATCTGCTACGACCGCCTAGTGGGGGATGCTGGTTACACACTGGAGTCATGGCTGATGACACCCATCAGAAATGCACACACACCTGAACAAGAACACCATAATGAGGCACATGCAAAGACCAGACTTATAATAGAGCGTGTGTTTGGGATGCTCAATTCACTATTCCAGTGTCTGGACACATCTGGTGGAGTCTTGCAGTACTCACCAGCTACATGTACTCAGATTGTTATGGTATGTGCCATGCTACACAATATGATCCTGCGGAAGCAGCTGCAGCAGGAACAGCACGGGGCAGGGTCACACAGCTCCCCACCAATGCCAAGGCCTGCACAGCCACAGAGTGACTCAGAGGAGGAACAACCTGAGCCTGCCCAAGTAGGCAAATGGAGGCATGCCCAGTATACCCTGGCCTTGGCAAAGAGGCTAATGCATAGCACATACACTGACACAGTAGAGACTCAGGGAATGACACCTCTTTCTGACTCGCACATACAGTAAAAGGGATGCCAAACATGACACTACCTGTGCTCAACCATGTATAAAGAGTGTACTATGTGCATCCAACATAGGCAGCCCTCCAGCACCATCCACAATCCCGGCACACCCACAAGGTAAGTCAATCAACCTACCAATTGCCAAATGGAGTAGAATTTATTGTTACCTATATCTATGGTATGCTTGTGAGCATGCAAGGGAATTGGGTGGCTGAATGTTATGGCAGCAGATAGTAGGCACCCATAGTGGCACCATGACATCTGTAACACATACTGGAGTCACCATAGTAGCCAGTACTACACAGCATGACAAAACCCACTGCAGGAAATGTGCTGGGTGACATGTGTGTCCATATGACTCACACATGCCAGTCAGGGAGGTTCACATACCCAACAAAAGATTCAGCCAGCAGGATAGGTGTAGACAAACACAAACAGAGCATGTGCTTTGGCCTCTGAATGATGCCTATGGGTAACCTCCCCCCAGGCCTACACAGACAAACTACAGCAGGTCAGGCAGTGGGATGTTAGTTCTGAAGGGTAAGAAGTCAGACACTAATATGTAGGGCAACCTAAGCTAAGACCTGTAGTACACTGATATGCCTTTAGTCAGTATGATAGGTTAGAATACATAATGAAATGGAGTACCTGACATACCAGTACAGTCATAGCAAATGTGTGCAATTGCCAGGTGTGTCCCAACACCCTATGTAGACATGTAGAAACAGTAAGGTGTGCCCCCCCAATCATGTGTAGAAATATAGAAACAGTCAGGTATATCCCCCCAAATCCTGTGTAGAAATGTAGTAACAGTCAGGTGTGCCCCCCAATCCAGTGTAGAAATTTAAAAACAGTCAGGTGTGTCCCACCACAACTCTCTGTAGAAATGTAGTAACAGTCAAGTGTGTCCCCCCACTCCCATGCAGACATGTAGAAACAGTCAGGTGTGCCCCCCCACTCCCATGTAGACATGTAGAAACAGTCAGGTTTGCCCCTACCCCCAATCCAGCATAGAAATGTAGTAACAGTCAGGTGTGCCCCCATTCTGGTGTAGAAATGTAGAAACAGTCAGGTGTGTGTTCCCATAATCATATGTAGAAATGTAGTAACAGTCAGGTGTGCCCCCACACACTCCTATGTAGACATGTGGAAAGAGACAAGTCTGCTGCTTCCTCCAATCCAGTGTAGCAATGCAGTGACACTGAGGTATGCCCCCTCCCAATCCTGTGTTGAAATGCAGTAACATGTGTGAGTAGGTATAATACAAGTGTGAAACAGATGCCCAGAGGTGGCCAAGGTAGCAGGATAGGTCACAATATGCAGGTCTGTGTGTGATTGGATGGTGTGTGTTTCATAATGTGTAAGAGTAGTCAGTATGTATGCATGTTGAGGTAAGACCTGGTGGCCATTGCCCACTACTGCTGATAACATGGGCAAGCCCTCACAACTGCAGTGCCAAAGGCAATCCCCTTCAGTGTAAGACATGCTAGCAGTAAGCCATTGTAAGTGTGTGGTGGTAATATGTGTCACCATCTGAAAGACTGACATGGCATGGCTGTTGGCCTAGATATACAAGCAGTACACAGGGGAAAGTACCCAAACATACAGTATATATTATGTCCCTGTGAAATGGAGACACCCTTGGATTTGTACTTATAGGTATGCATCGCAGTAACTGGACCTGTAGTAGGGGATACCGGTGATATCTGCCTGAACACCTGCAGATCACAAAGAAGGTAGGACTGACGTATTGGGAATCAGCTGATGTACCTGCATATGTCAGCATAACTGGAATGCCCCATGCATATATGTGTGTCAGATGCAAGTAGTGTTCATAGCGAACATGCACCCAGCCACACAAACACCACCCGCAGGCACCTCTCTGGTAATATCCCTGCTCTGGAGAATGGGTACAGTAAGACCCCACCTGTATATGGCAATAGCGGAAGACTGTAGCATGCAGTGTAGTTGTCCCATGCAGGTGTATCCCTAGCTGTAGGTAGCACTCTGCCAGCATCTACACCACCTGATCAAGACTGATAAAAGGTTTTGACATGGACATCTATCACACCTACCCTGTCACCCCAGGGGAATATACTGTATGGTGGTCTGGGAGTGTAGGACTGACAGAATGCAACAGCCTGCCACATCTGACCTGCAGCAACACCAAATGCCCCACAGGCTTCTGCTAAAAGCCTGTGTTTCACATGTACTGCCAATGCATGTTATGCCATGGACACCAAAATAACAACATAACACACTCCACATAAGCCATATGCAAGGCCATGTGGACAAACCACAGTAACATGTCCACCATGTCCCACTTCATGAACTGTGGACCAACATTTACATACACCTGTGATGGGGTGATACCCTTAGTGACAGTATCAGAGGATGTATGCATAATGTATGGAAGAGGTTACACTAACAGAGGGGGGTGTGGGAGAATGGGCAGCATGGAATGTGCAGGGTCCGACACCAAGCTATGTGCACACACTATCCCTGGTTGCAAACACATAAATGGGTGGCTACACACCTGCCCATACACCACAATAGGGTAAATGTCTTGAACCATGGCCCCTACCTCTGGCTAACCTGTGCAAATCTGTACAGCTGTGAGGCATTGCCACAGCAAAATAAGCCCATACTGTCATGTTGATGGGCAGACAAGTATGGGATCCTCTGCCAGCACTGTACCAAGGTGCTGAACCGGATACATAAACCCAGCACCAAGTGGCTGCAGCTCCCCATCCAGAATGGCATAACTTACCATGAATATGTAGATGTCTGCCCACAATACCGGACACAGCTGCAGTCACCCTTTTCCCCCAAGTCATCACTGTGAGTAAGAATGTCCACCTGACAGTATATGAGGACAGAAAACATCACTGTATATAACAGTACACATGTCTGGATATCTCTGCTAGCAGCAGTATCATGCAGCTGAAGCAGCCCAGACACAATCAACTACAGTACACACTATCCCCTGCGCAGTTTGTGGTGCATCCTATAACTGTGTACTACTGTAGTATGATAAACTAATTAGGTAGGAGTTCTAAACCCAGACATGGCAAGTGGGTGTCTGTGTAGAGAGCAATGCTTTTTAGGCCAGTCAGACTCACTACAATTCCAATGCCCTACTTTGGCAAGCCTGCTGATGTCATACACTGTGAAATACACCTCTTGGAAAGATGCAGCCCAGTAATCTCCATGGTGAATCCTGCAACTGCTTACTGCTGTAGTGTCATAAACTAGTTCAGTAACAGTTCTAATCCCAGACATAACAACTGTGTGTGTTTGTGTGTGTTTCTGTCTGTGTAGAAATGAATGCTTTTTAGGCTAGTCACACTCACTACAATTTAAATGTCCTACTTTGGCAAGGCTGCTGATGTCATACACTATGAAATTCACCTTTTGGAAATTTGTAGCCCAATAATCTCCGAGGTTCGTCCTATAACTGCGTACTGCTTTAGTGTGATAAGCTAGTTAGGTAGGAGTTCTAATCCCAGACATGACAACTGTGTGTGTGCGTGTCACTGTCTGGGTAGAGAGCAATGCTTTTTAGGCTAGTCACACTCACTACATTTCAAATGCCCTACTTTGGCAAGGTTGCTGATGTTATACACTGTGAAATACACCTTTCAGAAAATTGTAGCCCAGCAATCTCCATGGTGCGTCCTATAGCTGTGTACTGCTGTAGTGTGATAAACTAGTTAGGTAGGAGTTCTAACCCCAGACATAGCAACTGTATTTGTGTGTCTCTGTCTGTGTAGGGAGCAATACATTTTATGCTAGTTACACATACTACCACTCAAATGCCCTACATTGGAAATCCTGACGATGTCATTCATTGTGAAATACACCTTCGGGGAAGGAGTACTCCAGTAATCCCCCCGGTGCATCCTATAACTATAAACCTTACCAGAGTTCTATACCACACTATAACAGTTGTGGATGCCTTGTGTGTGTGTTCTATGTCTGTGTAGGGAGCAATGCATTTTAGCCTACCCATACTCACTACAATTCAAATGACCTACTTTGACAATCCTGCTGATGTCATTCATTGTGAAATACACTTTTGGGGAAGGAGTACTCCAGTAATCCCTGTGGTACGTCCTATAACAGCTTCACACTGTAGCGTGATATATAACTCTGGTAGCGGTTCTTTTCCCACACATAGCAGTTGTGGATGTTTTGTGTGTGCTTCTATGTCTGTGTAGGGAGCAATGCATTTTAGCCTAGCCACACTCACTACAAGTCAAATGCCCTACTTTGGCAATCCTGCTGATGTCATTCATTGTGAAATACACCTTTGGGGAAGGAGTACTCGAGTAATCTCCATGGCGTGTCCTATAACTGAATATGCTGTAGTGTAATAAACTAGTTAGGAAGGCATTCTAATCCCAGACATGACAAGTGTGTGTGTGCGTGTGTGTGTGTGTGTGTGTGTGTGTGTGTGTGTGTGTGTGTGTGTGTGTGTGTGTGTGTGTGTTTGTAAGTTGTATACTGTGTGGAGGTGGTTGTGAGTGTGTAACAACTGGACTCAGTGTGGAGTGGGATTTGCATATTTCTTATATGGTGGCCCTAGTATATATCACAATGTCCACTGTACAGGGATAACAGATGTGAAATAGCCAAGAGGCTGGGGTGCAAATCCATGCCCCTACATGCGACATCAAGGCCAGGCAAACAAACTTAGCAAACCTAGTATCACCCAGGCAATACTATCAACCCATGTCTCATACACACATGCACACACATGCACACACACACACACACACACACACACACACACACACACACACACACACACACACACACACACACACACACTTGCCTAGGCAACAGCCACTATGCTGGTAGTACTCTGCATATTGCCTACTGATAGTAACCATGGTGTGATTGCAGTGGGCTACAGAAGGCATGGCACCCTGTCCATCTGTCCAATAGGCACATACATGCTGACAGTGCACCTTCCCTATGTTCCCCACTGGACACCTGCAACACTTGTGGTGCCATCAAATGTGACCCACAAAGTACATACCATGCCTGAAAAACTTGCCCTGTATGGACAGATGCCACTGACACCAGGGAACGCAGGTATCATACTATCAATGTAGCTGCAGGGTAAACCTGCTGTCTATTAATAGTTCCCACCACATGAGACCAGGACTGGCACATCTGATGATAGCAATCTGTGTACACAACATGGGCCAGACACCCCAGGTACAGTTCCACATGTCACTGTACATGCATGTGGGAGGTGTGCACATCCCAGACACTGACCATGTCATAAACTAAGGAACACATACATGGCAAGCAATGCACAGCATTGGCCGCATGCAATAGTCACCCAGGTGACTGGATGGTGAATACAATACCCACCTGTGTCGGCAAATCCAGAAACTACACTCCTGAGCCACAATGCAGACCATTCTCATGTGGGCTGATGCCAAGGTTTACCCATCACCTAGCCTTGTATAGTTGTCTGGCACAGTTGACCACTACACACCCATTAAGCAATGCACCCATGCATGTCAATACTGGCACCGTGTGTGTGTGTGTGTGTGTGTGTGTGTGTGTGTGTGTGTGTGTGTGTGTGTATGCTGTATGATGCGTATGATCACATTCACACTCACTACAACCCCATTGGCATAATGAAGCATGCTGTTCAATGTCAAACACCTCCCCATACCCTTTGCCCATATAACCTCTGTACGACCCCTGTGGTGCATGTGATACCTGTACAGTAATGTGTTGTAGCAATCTCACTAGTGATGAGTTGTTTTCCTGGCCCTGCCAAGTGTGTCAATGTGTATGTGTCCCTGTGAGAGTGTGGCTGTGTTGTCACTGGCACCTGCTCATGTGGACAGGCACATGTAGTACACCTACAGTATAGCTACCATATGCTTGTTGCAGACGTCACTCACCATAACATATACGTTTTGAGGGCTCCTCAACATGTAACCTTTGTGGCACATCCAATAACTTCATAGAAATGTGATATCACTACATAGATGTCAGGGGTTTGATACCCTGTGCTGGTAGGTGTGTGACACAAACATGCTTAAGGTTTACTCTCCTACCCTCCCTGTCTTTATTTTGCCTCTGTCTGCCTCTCTCACTCCCTCTCTGGTGGATGTGGAGAGCTACACCTGCTTTGCTTAGGC
The DNA here is from genome assembly GCF_019279795.1 of Protopterus annectens. NCBI lineage: Eukaryota > Metazoa > Chordata > Ceratodontiformes > Protopteridae > Protopterus > Protopterus annectens. Next base: position 548,551,707 of record NC_056737.1, read on the forward strand.
AGCAGCATGTGTATTGTAAGTGATGCTCATGATTAGCTGATGGCCTCTGCACGAATTGCATCCATCCTACAGCTGATTGCATGTGGAACAGCTGTGGTAACATTCTCATTGCCAATTGCATGGAAAAACACTCCAATGGTTTTGGGTCTTTTCATTCACTGTGAGCAGGAACTTGTTCTGTTGTTTGGCAAACAGCAACTCAGATGGATTGAGGATTTACCTCTAATAACATACACTGTGGAAACAGGGCAACACACAGGAGGGGGAAGTGCCTGACCTGACTACAGACTGTAAGTGCTCCCATACTGCATTTGGAGTAATGTTTTAACAGGGTGTGTGTGGATATGGCTGTCCTACATGTTTTAATAAATGCCATGTCAGTGCTATTTTTATGAGGAAACCCCATCTGTAGGGTCATCTCCAGACTGGGCAGTGTGTGGTTCCTTTTGTTTCAAGTGTTACCCACAGAGCACCTATCTGTGAACTGCAGAAGGTAGTGTGAGATTGTGGTCTGTAGATGGTGACAGCCGTGAGAGTTACTGACTTCATATCCCTCATAGGACATATGTTGCAACAAACCCTGTTACAACAGTAAATGTATGAGGTTATCACAGCAACATGTCAATAATGGCCCTGTGTATGTGCCTCCAGCCACAACTCTGTCAACCTTTGTGCATATGTCATGCAGTAAGAGGTGCATATCTGCTGTACACCATAATTAGTGACATCATATCTGATAACAAGCCAGTGAGATATCAGACTGCTATAGATTATGTATAGTAGGGGTTATATTTGATGACATAACCTGGACATTCTGTGGTTGTGTGTACAGTACTGAGGTCTGTGTATGTAAGGTGAATGTCGACAGTGTGTGTATTTTCAATATGTACTGTGGCCTGTGTACAGACTGTGGTAGATGTAATTGTTCCTGGTCCCATTTTATCTGATGTTACACGCTGCTCCACTGTATGTTACCCTATTGGCTTACATGTTTGTAGGGACATACACACACATGTCCCATACCACAGACAGGCATCGAACTGTACTGTGTAGTGGCCCAGTATACGTAGGGTTAGTTTGTGAGTTGCACGTATGAGGATGGTGTCGAACAGATAGTCCATATACTGTAATATTACGCTAGTTTACCATATGTGGCTGTAGCTGTGTTTACATTGGCTGTAGTTATGCACTTTCACAGTGATGTATCGTACTCTGTGCTATGACATGCCTGTAGAGACTGATATATATGCAGGTACATGTGCATTCCCCCAAAGGAAATGTAGGCCAGTGTTGAGCCAGTCTACCTGTAGTCTGCACAGTGCTTTGTTACATGCCTGGCAGCTTAGTGTACTTGCCCAGTGGGATGTCATGTTCAGATACTTGCCAGATGTACTGCTGCCGGGCCTCCCCTAAAGTCATGTATGTCATACAAAGCAATGGGATGCTGTACAGATGTATGTCAATATCTAGTGGGTAGTATGTGGACATGGCACCTCTGTAGCAGATGTTATTATGTGTCAGGACAAACAGGGGTGTGTGAAAGCATAACCTATGGGAGCAAATGTATACCAGTCGTTACGTGTTATACCCATCTACATGGCTGTTAACATCCACATTGTCAGGCTTGGTCCACATGTCTTGCACTAAGGGGTTCTGTGTATACCTCTGTCCAGAGTGTGTCAATATGTCCACATATACTGGCCAATATACCTGCTGTGTTCCACAGGAGCATTACGTGCTAGCAGTGGTACTGTACTATGATGTACTTAGGATGTCTGTCAGTAGCCAATGGCGCACACATTAAAAACAGATGTGACCTCCCACAAACACCATGTCATTGAAGACAATCCCCATTACAGTAATAATACTCTACAAATATACCTGCTATACACACCTGACATCTCCTTGCACTACGAAGTTGGGACTATAGGGACAGAGGTAGGGCTACACTCCATGTTCAGGACATATGGTGAAAATATATGTATATATAATTATCCAGATATCTATATAGATATATACACATATACATATTGGACATATATAGATGGATATGTATATGTACACACACACACACACACATATATATATATATATATATATATATATATACATATCAACACCCAGATATATATACATATACAGTACAATATATGTCTAGACATATACAGATAGGGATACATATGCACATATATGTATGGATATCTACATATATATTGACAGTAGTAGGTATATCAGAATAGATATGTATGCACATATAGTTATAGATATCTACATATATACCAACATAACTAGGCATATCTGTACACATAGGATGTGCATACATATATAGCTATTTAGACATATATCTATCTATATATATATATATATATATATATATATATATATGTATATATATATATATATATATATATATATATATATATATATACACGTATATCTATATACATATATATATATATATATATATATATATATATATATATATATATATACATACATACATGTATATATGAAATAAGGAATCCAAGTTTATTGAATAAATAGGTAAGCACTTTCAGCTGTGACACCAGCCTTCTTCAGACAACTATTACATCAAAAGAAACTTCTTATATAGTAATCTATGTTCACTAGTTACAATCAATTATCCAATTATTCAATGGATATAACAGTTTCATTGAATTAAAAAAATTATAATTATAAATATACATATTTAAATACATTTAAATATATGTGTCATAATAAATATATGTAAAATACCTATATAAAACCATGTTAAAGCAATATTAATATAAAACAAATACTATACATAATTTCCATTGCATAATACTCTATCTATTATAGACCTTAAGTTTTAAAATACTTGCAATAGAAATTGAGTCATTTAGTCCCAGAAATTGTGTGGCATTTAAAAGAACCTGCCACCAATATTCTTTGGATTCTAGAATCACTTTCCAAGGTCCTTTTCTTGGGGATGGTCATACTTGTTCCAATACTATAAACTTAAATTTATGTGTAGGATTTTGTGCCAGATGTCTATATAATGCATTGGTATGTGATTGTTTATTAATTTCATAAATACTCTGCTTTAGTTTTTGTTCAGTTTTGCCTATATAAAAAGCTGAACAGTGTGAGTATACTGCCGCATAGACAACACCCATTGTGTTGCAATTGTATTTACCTGTAACATTAATCTCTGTACCGATAACTGACAAGTGGTCCACTTCTAATATACAAGCACAATATGTGCACATGTTACATTTTGAAGAAAATAAACGCCAGGAACCAAAATGCAAAGAACAAGGCAGGAAACCACTGGATAAACACTTTATATAAGTAAAGCTTTCGGATACAATTGAGAAAGGATTGTATCCGAAAGCTTTACTTATATAAAGTGTTTATCCAGTGGTTTCCTGCCTTGTTCTTCACATGTTACATTTTCTCATGGTTCCTTGAGTTTTCTGTACTACATTGGAACAAGCATTGCACCAGTCTTTTAAATTATGGTCCCTCTTATAAATAATTGAGGGTTGTGCACCAAAACTTTAACTAGCTCAGTGTCTCCCATAATGAATATTCAATTTTTCCTCATAAAATTTATGTCTACAGAGTCCTTGGTGTATGTTGTTATAAAACCTATATTGCCATACCGTTTTGTGTTGGGCTGTGTGTTTAATTGTTCTATATTCAGGGATATTTCCCCTTCTTGTGGATATGAAACAATTGTACTAGTGTTTGCCAGTAAGGGCTGATAAAACCCTGTGTTTCTCTTATGTACTACTTCAAAGAGAATACTATCCACAGATTGTTTGGGATAATACTGTCCAAACTGTCTTCTTCTTGACAGCTGCCAGTTGCCAGTTGTATAATTGGATAATTGATTGTAACTAGTGAACATAGATTACTATATAAGAATAATTGGATAATTGATTGTAACTAGTGAGCATAGATTACTATATAAAAAGTTTCTTTTAATGTAATGGTTGTCTGAAGAAGGCTGGTGTCACAGCCGAAAGCGCTTACCTATTTATTCAATAAATTTGGATTCCCTATTTCACTTGGATGCTATTTCATTTGCATGGATATACCATTGGATTGCTATTGTGCTGCCATTTCTTATTTGGTTTGTTAGGTGGTGGCTCTGTTTTGTTCTTAGTTTATTATGGCAACTGGCAGCTCACAAGAAGCGGTATTGATGGTTACTAAAGCTGAATTTGGATTACTTCAGCACTCAGTAACAAATTTAACACAACTTATACAGCAACTGTCCGGGAACATTACTAATACAGGAGGAATACAACCAGTTTGCCCTATGCAGAACAGAGCTGATAGCAGTGACAGTTTGTACAGTATTCCACCAGGGCAACCTCAATTGCAACATCAAACTACAATGCACAATGATGAACCTTTACAAAATGATATACAACTGCAGCTGTGGCTAAATCAAATAGAAAATAATATTATAGACACAGACAAGTAGATGCCTAATCTTACTACAATGATAGATGATTTTCATGATTTGGTATGGAATTATCGCAAACAAGTGCATGAGAACGTATATTTTAAAGAGTGCATTAAGCGTCAACAGGTTCCCAAGGGGTTAAGATACTGGAAGTATCCAACGGGATTAAAAGGGAATAGTGCATTGCATAAGGAGCTTCTACAACTCTTTGACCGGCATGGGTGTGAATTACTAGAGGTACTGATCAAACATAATGGTCATAAAATGGAAGAATTAAATGTTCAAATAGAAGCACTTGATGTAAAAATAAAGCAGCAGACAGCATTTGCAGTTGTCAAAATCAATACCTTGAGGTTTTCACTCAGGTTGATAACCATAGTAAATTGGTTACAGATAGAAAAACTCGCAAACTACATAGAGATCATTTGGACTATTCCAATGGAAGAGCCTACCCTAAACCACCACGTGGGCAGCGTTATAGCGAGCAATGGGAAGAAGCAGCTCCCCATTCAAATAATAATGGCAGGCAAAATCTTAATGAAGTGGATATAAACAACCAACAACAAATCTCTTTAGAGGAGGGTACCCTACGCAGATCGGAACAGCGGCGAGGGGCAATTCAGCATACGCATGGAGGAGGCAGAGAACGGGCTCACACTCATGGAACAACCACAATTAGAACTGGTAGGTGAACAAATTCCACATAATACTTACCAACTCATTATTAATTCTACAGGGGACTATAACATTTACAATTATAATCAGGTAGTTTTAAATATTCAGCATGCCAGTATTTTCAGCAAAGGTTTTACATTCATACCTAAGAGGCAAGCAAGAGTCACGGATTTAATAACAGAACTGAAGCTGTTCACTAGGAAGATGAACCTAGCTGTTATATTCCAACATGCTTCAACTGTACAAAACAACCCAATGCATATTCCTAGCAGTTTTAATACTCCCCTACATCCTAAGATAAAATTGTTTGAAGAATTGTATGAACTTTATTTTAGGAATCAACTTCAGCAACAGAAAACCAAATATCCTATAAGTAATATTACTAAACAGCAACAAGAAATGTTAAATGAGTTGAAGGCAAGAGGTGACTTACGTATTATACAACCAGATAAGGGAGGTGGACTGCTGATGTGGAATGCAATGGACTACATCCAGCTTATACTGCAAATACTGTATGAAGATGCATACATAGAAGCCTCTTTAAATGAAATTAACATTTCCAATGCTAGAATTGACTATTATTTAGAAGCCATGTTGATGCAGGGGCAAATAACAAAAGAGGCCCAAGCATATATTGCATGTACAAAATCCCAGAATACCAATCATTTTTGAAGCACCCAAAATTCACAAGGACTTACAGAATCCACCTTTACATCCAATTGTGGATGCTGGGGGCTCAAAAACATTATTTATGGCTAAATATGTAGATATGCAATTGAAAGAAAAAGTGTTTGATTTAAAACACATATGTTGTGATTCCTGGGATTTTCTTACAAAGGTCAATATGACACACATATCAAATGTTGAAAACATTATATTTATTACTGTGGATGTAAAAGACCTTTTTACATGTATACCTCAGGATGTAGGGCTGGAATGGTTCACCAATTTTTTCACAGAAATAATGGTCATGCCTCAGGATGACATCAACACTTTATCACATTTGTTGCAATTGGTTTTATCTAATAATTATCTATACCATGATGGTCACTATTTTAAGCAAATAAAAGGTGTAGCAATGGGCTCCCCAGTAGGCACATTGTATGCCAATGTAGTTATGGCCATGTGGGAACATGATTATTTGTTTCAGTTACATTTTACGGAATATGTAAACATGTATTGCCATTTCTTGGATGATCTCTTTTTTATTTGGAATGGTCCCATAGAAATCATAGATGAGTTTATGCAATGCATTAATAATTCAGCTGATTTTTTAAAGTTTACCTATGAAGTTGTAAGAAACAGTATTTCATATTTGGATGTTTTGTTGACAAAAATTCAGCAAAAAGGCCAACATATATAGGAAGAAAACCTATTCCAATAAGTTGTTGCATTTCACTAGTAATCATATATATACATATTGCTGTCAGACATCTATCTGTCAACACACACATGCTACTGCATAGCTACTTGCCAAACTGATGACTGTTAGTCCCTGTACAGATTTGCAGATGGCAGGTATCCAGCTGGGGATATGCTTGTGTAAAGGTCTCCATCACATGCACTAACCATGTGTTGTAATGCATGTTGCATACATGTCCACTTGATCACCTCAGTAGCCATGTAAAGGATGCACCTGGATGATTGGCTGATGCATGTCATTCTCACCCTGAGGTTCACCACAGTAGTGTCTGTTGATAGATTGCCTGCTATCACCTGGCAGGTGGCAGGATACTACTGTACACACAACCCCTATACAACCCATCTCCCCTTGGACAATAGCTAGGTACACAGCTATGACCACCTGCAGTGATGCACCCCTGTACTGACACATATGTACATGTGTATGACTGAATATAGCAGTGTCTGTATGTTAGCACACCTGTACTTGGGAATTCCATGAGGGCCTTCATAACCAATGCAACACCCATTGCCATAGTCAGTTGTGGCTGCTGCTGTATGGGACATTATATGTACCCTGTTAAGCTCCCCCCCATACTGGCTACATGAGCCTTGCAGTGCCAGGGCAACAGTGTTTTACAAATGGGTTGATAGGCATGGGATACCCATTGTGTTCTGGCATGTGTGTGTAGTTGTGCATGTCTGTATATCTGTAGGTTACAGCATTCTGAGGCCACATACTCCTATTACAATCCCCATTGCCACAAGTAGTACAGATAGTGTTGTTGCTGTCCGTAGGTGAGGCATGACATTGCAACACCCTACTACGCATGTGGCATGTGCATTAGATGCATATCCCAGTAGTACCACTGTTGGGGTATACTATGTGTTGCATCACAGTCATGGCCAAAGTGTGATGGTTGGTATGTCAGAGTGTCATCATGGGTTTCAGGGAGTACAATATTCTCTGGGGGATGTGGGTGCTGTGTACACTGTCATTACACCAAGGTGCACCCGGTATATGTCCCATGTACCACATTATGGTTACCACTGTCACCACCAGCTATACAGGTAAATGATACCACAATCCAAGCCAGTTATGCATGTGCTGTGTGCAGCCTACCTGTAACACATTGGACACATGGTCAAGTTAGTTACCAGAAATAGGCCCTGGTATCTCAGATGTGTGTCTGGCTGTTATGTGTCTGTTAATGTGTATATGACAGTATGTCATTCTATGTATTGTCCATATACACCCATTACATCCCCCATTAGCATACTGTACATGTCTGGAGATTTTCTGCATGTAACATGTAACATGTAACCTGGGACATACCTCACCCTAAACGCTGTGTGGTGTATGCAATGTAAGCCACACACTTCAGTATCACTACATAGCTAGGTAGGGGTCTAGTTCCAGTGTTGCCAAGTAACAGTGTGCGTGTATGTGGATGGGGCTACATCAGGTTGCAGGGTATACAGTCTTCAGCGGGTCATCTGTCCTTGTGGCACAGGCAATAACCATTTTAGTAACCTGTGACATGTGTTCAACTGTACCCCAGATATGTCACAGCCATGGTGTCACCACAGTGTCATACCCCGTTGTGGAATATGACTGCAGACCATCTTCGTGCTGACACATATACTCCTACAACACAAATGGATAACATTATAGGGACTGCAATCAACCAGTGTTACTAACAGCTATAATGCATTATTGCTGGATGGCTACACTACCTGCCATTTATGCATTACACTTTACTCCTTACAACATGTCACACTGCAGTACTGTGGTACACTGTAATACAGTCACAGTGTGCATCAGTACCATATTAGCCTGTCCCTGCATTAATGGTATGGATGACAGGGATGTGGCACAGGTATCATCATATGCACTGGGCATACTTGTGCTGACACATGTACACCTACAACACAAATGGATAACAATGTAGAGACCACAAGCAACCAGTGTTACTAACAGCTATAAGGCATCATTGCTGGATGGCTACACTACCTGCCATTTATGCATTACACTTTACTCCTTACAACATGTTACACTGCAGTACTGTGTTACACTGTAGTACAGTCACCGTGTGCATCAGAACCATGTTAGCCTGTCCCTGCATTGATGGTATGGATGACAGGGATGTGGCACAGGTATCATCATATGCACAGGGTGTGATGTTGGTTTGCCAGAGTCCGAGGGTGGGCCATATTTTTGACACTGTGTGTGTGGGTGAGGGGTGTACTGTTGTGAGCTGGGCATGGTGATGTGGTGTGTGTAGGTATGGGGTTGCCCTAGGTGTGTTTGCATAGTGTGTGGGTATGTATGCACACAGTTCTGCCATGTGGCTGCCCTACACAGGTGTTTACAGACAGCTGCAGACCATACCTGGCAGGGTGTGCAGTTCACTGCCTCTGGCCACTGTCATGTGGACTGTGCCTGCCAGGGGTTCCATGGGCACATCCAGGTACAGGCCTCCATGTGCCACTGTCACATGATGATGACAGATGTCCACTCATACCATGTCCTTCTTGGTCTGGCCAGGTCCACGTGCTTGTGGCCTGCTGTGGTGTGGTGTGAACAGTGCCACTCCCACAGTGTAGGGGCTCATACTGCCACTGTGGGAGCCCCTTGATGTCCTAGCATGTCCACGTTGACTACCAGCCGTTGGCGTTACTGGCCTACATCCATGTGGCCATCGCCGCACTCCCACCACATGTTCAAGCATGGACAGACCACGGTCGATGAGGGCCATCATCTCACCAGACCATCTACTCATGAACTCAGTTAATCCATGGATGGCACCAGCCAGTTCACAGGTGTTGTCATTTGCAGATGTGAGAGCAACCTTCTGCAGCCATAGGCCCTGTCTGTGGTAATGTTCTATACATGCCTGCTCCACCATGACAGCCTGAAACATGCACCTGCTGGTACCAACTATGTCACCTCTGCCAGGGGTATGATGTCCAGCAGCCCTACCATGAGCACCCTGGGACATCTGCCTATGTGGTGCCCTGCCAGACATATGGCTATGCCTGCTGTGACTGGACACAGTAAGCATGGTTAACACACTTTCCTCTGCATGGGGTGTGTATAGGCATTGAAACTGTGTGCAGGATTGGGGTGGCTAAAAGGGGGATGTCAATTGTTGGAGCAGTGTCGGCTCCTGACATTCCCACCTGTGCCTTAACATTACTATCATTATCTTTAGCATCTGTATGGCCACTGATATCAGACTGGATGCAGGAGGGTCCCTGACTCACCTCGCCACCTGTGGGGGAAAACAATAAATGTACTTTCAAATCTGTACAGCATTGCCTAACAGTACACACACACACACACACACACACACACACACACACACACACACACACACACACACACACACAAACACACACACCTCTGTAATACCTACCTGTCCATGGCTTTACAGACAGTGCCACTTATATGTCCATATGGTACCCCGTCCTGCATCACACTTGTTAACAAACACACATTGATACCACTCATTAACATATCAGTCCTCTAAATGCCTACACAAGCGGTCACAACCCAAGGCCTGTTGCTACTTTACCTGCCTGACCTGTGTGTAGTGGTTTACATGGCCTCACTGCTGTCATTCGGTAGGCACCCTCTGTATGTCTGGATATGATGAGAATGGCCCGTGTATGTGTGGGCTACTATGTTCTATCCATAATAACATGCACTGGTGTGTCATGTGCATGTAATGCTCAGTACATGATAGATATGCTGCTCCTTCAGCCTATCATGTGACAACTGTAATATTTTGATACACTCCCTGGTGTTGACTAGCACTTCCCCAATGCATCTGTAGTGCTGCATACATGGGTTGTAGGTGACCTCTCTGCTGAATGCGATATTAAGGGTGTACCTGGTGTCTACCTTCCCTCTGGATGCCTGTTCCATCTACAGACCATATTATATTATCAGCTGTCCTGTGATTACACACGACTGATATTCCTGGTGTGTAATGTGGCAGTCCATGACCATGTACTGCATGATCCCAGAGGGAGGTACTGCTATATGAACACCCCACAATCACACATCTACATGCATGACCAGCCACACAAACACACACATACACACAAGCATCCTACGTGTCAACCTCCCTCCATTTCACAAGAGTAACCCTACAGACAAACTGACTACCCACCAGGACACACGCATACATAGAGGTGAGGTTGCACAATGACAGTGCACACAGTCCTCCTATTACCCCTCTGTCAACATGCATAATATATGGTACCCGACAGTATGCAGTGAAGCTATAGTCAATCCATGCTGGCAACAGTATACATGTGCGTGATGCATGTGCTGTGTCACTAGGTGAAGCCCCTTCCCCTTGATACCACTGCACCCATGAACACGGTATTTCTGTGCACCTGTTCTGTACCCTGCCATGTACTCTGCACCATACCTCACAGGTATATGGCCCACTGCTGAATGTGTACTACTGTGTCGGTTTTGTCAGCTTTAATGCTCACAGCCCCTATATTTTCCATTAACACATACCTGGAATGATATGTGGACAGATGTAATTTGTGAACTCCTGATGTCTGATGCACAGCTCTCAACATCAGCGGACCATGTATGAGCAATCCAATACTCTTATACTGACAAACTTCAGAGCATACCATGGCTATGGGGGGTGTACACACCTTTATCTGCCATGGGATCACATCACTGCATATCTTAGCAGTACACAATCCTGATATGTAACATATATCCTGTACTTTCACATGCAGTGTCTACGGATTGTGTTAGGTGTGTGGCTGCTGACCATGATGCATACACACCTTGTGGGCATATGTGTGCACACCCTTATCCGGACGGTTTATTGTGCTTCTTGTTGTGTGTACTGCAGCAGTCACTAGTGCTGGCAGCGGTATACCAGTGTGGGCCATCTGCATTTTCCAGTGTATGTTCAGTCTGCCCCACACATGTCCCCCTATTTTGCAACATTGCAAGGTCTACACATGTGCACATTCCATGGTATTCACACACTGCCATCACTATTGCTGTAGGGGTAGGGTTATGGCTGCCACAGGTCCTGAACCTGACTATATGCAGACAGAGCCATTCCTAGCATACTTAGGATCCCTGCTGCAGTGCACTGGTATGTCATGCTGACACCCCCCCTCCTTAAGCTTTTATGCAGATGAATGACAAGTACGCCTTACACATGTGTGTCACTTTGCAGTGTCCGAAACACTGAACACCACATGTTACAACCTAGACCCAGCTGATAATGTGGACTACTGTAATGCCTTATGCCATAGTGTATCTCTGCAGCAGTTGCCATTGTCTTACAGGTATATACATTGGTGTTGCACTGTATATGGGTGTTGTTCCGAACATGTCCCTACTGTGGGCCATGTCTCCTACCATTATGTTACTCCCTGTGGACAAATTCTGCAATGACAGGATGTTAGTTATTATGCAGGTGTCTGACATACCCTTCCAATACCCCATCATGGTCACCCCTGTGATGCCGTACATTTCACAGCAACAATACATGCACATGTACAGCATGCATTCAGGGTAAGTGTATTAGATGTGTGCATGGAATATACCATCTCAATTACATGTCCAGTGTGTTGGCAAACATCTACATAAATCATACTCACCAGCTACAGGCTGCTGCCTTGGTGGTTTCCCGGAGGGACCTACATAAGTGGGTGAGAGATGCAATATCAGTGGCCACACCTCTAAAAGTGCTACAGGGTGGGTACAGTATTACAATACATCAATGATACATTTCCACAATACTACCACATCTGGACATCTGTTTATCACTACAATGCAGCAACACAATATCTCTATGACATGTCAGATATGCATGATCTAACTGTACTGATGTGGATGTATACACATCAGTGGTCTACTGATTTGCCCTGTGTTCTTACCTGCATGCTCCTTGGGTGCCACCCACCTCCACAAAGGTGTCCAGTGGTTGGTGGCTGGCCAGATGGGCAGGTGCCACAAGGCTGGCCAGGAGCTCCTCCACATGTATCGGGGGGATGGATGGCATGACCCTCCCCTGTTGCAAGGTTATCCCCCAGACTGCAGCAGCAGGCCAATGGGCATTGCAAAGCAGATCAGTCATAACTGTGGTTGTGCAGTCTGACATCATTGACCCTGTGGATTAGGTCGTTCCACAGGGCGGTCCGCTCCTGCTGTTCATGGGCAGCCCTGCCAAACAGCAGTGGGTAGTGCTGGATCAGGTGTGTGATAAGCACATCATTCTCAGCTGTCGAATAGGTAGGCAATCGTGCATGTGACATCTTGGCTGAAAGACATAAAGATGGAAACAGGCCTGAGCAACTCATACAGCAAGGTTACCACAGTTTGTAATAAACATCTCTGTCACCCCCCCCACCATATCAGCTTCAGTACACACAACTCATTAGGTATGGCAACAGCTTACCCACCAGTAGGACAGATATTGTATTGTACCACACTTTCTGCTATTTGATTGTAGCCATGTTCTCTGTGTGGACACTATCATTGATGGCCTGTTACAGACTATTCACCTGCATACCATTGTCAGGGCCACTATGGTTCCATGTATGCCTGTGATATGGCTGCTTTGTGATTGCTGCACATCTGACATTCTGTGTTACTGGGGATATCTATGCAT
>NC_056737.1:548567406-548612406 GCF_019279795.1 Protopterus annectens
TATGGGCCTGTGTTCCAGACTTTGTTCTCCACTTACATACCAAGCTTTGCACATATGACATGCTGTCATGGGTTGTTCTGTAATGGGCTGTGAGTATGTCATGCTGCCATTCCTGCCATCAGTCCACTGCTGTTGTATCCCCCACACTTACTGTGGGGCTGAAGCCATATATGTGTGAGCTTCACCTACACAATACATGTGTGCCCTTATGCACTCCAGAGGCCAGTGTATGTAACAGTGGTATATGGCCCTGTATTATTGAGTCTGGGGGGGTGCACATAACTAACCTTGGCTGTTACAACATGTGGGGGTATCAGAGGTGAGCTGCCTTAAGGTATCTGGATGTACATTACCATACAATTCACCTATATTTAAAATAATTAAATACATTGGGTTAATGCAAGCCTACTGCCTCCTGCCATGCAGACAGTTCTGTTTGTCAGTGTGCTTGTGATGGTGTCAGTTATGCCTTGTTATGAAACAGTTATATCACATTGTGTCACCTGAGGTCTTTACCACCGAGGGATTGTGTACAGAGTGTAGATAGAGGCTGCTGAACTATACATCTGCATAACTTACTGTTGAATGTTTGGTATCCTGTGGCCCAGTCTGACTTTACTATTGTACTATTTGAAGGCCTCGGCCTGGATAGCAACATTTGTAAACCTTTCCAGACTACTGTATTAGTATAACTGTTTCACAGTTGCATTACTCTGTCTATATGGATGTCAGTGTCTAAACAACTATATGACATGGCATATACAACTGTAATAGTACACAAATAAAGGTTTCCCATTTATGCAAACCTGTGTGTGGTGTTATATCCTTTGACCTCTCTGTGGGTATATGTTGCAGGCAATGATTGTCATTTGTATGGGTGGCTCATACAGTGTCCAGTTGTTAAGGTGTTAACTGTAGGCATAGTGGCTGTTCCATATTGTGTGCACCTTCTACATAAGTATCTTACTATACATAACTCTGCACGTGTATGTGTAGTTACATATATATCTACATATATATATATATATATATATATATATATATATATATATATATATATATATATATATATATATATATATATATATATATATATATATATATATATATGTATTTATATCTGTATCTGCATATATGTGTCTGTATATATGTATCCTAGGGATGTTGATAGCTTCTACATTGTATATTCCCTATGGGAGCCAGACTGTACTGCATGATATGTTATGTTACTGATACCAGCCTGACATCATACAGGTGGGATGGAGTATTGTGAACATCTTGTGCCCATGTCATGTCAGGTCATGGTTATGGGATCTGCAACACTTGGTAGTGTATTGCTGGGCGGATGTGTTTGGCTGTGTGTGGGGGGCTATACCTATTCGTACAAGCCGTATGGTTTTTGGGGCCTCTCAGCTCATTAACGGTGCATGTGGACATATATGTTTTTGTTATGTTCCCACTGTTATCTACAGATGTATGTCTGTATATAACTATATACATATATATATATATATATATATATATATATATATATATATATATATATATATATACATATATAGATATGTTTTATCTGTTTAGCTATTAATATATATATATATATATATATATATATATATATATATATATATATATATATATATATATGTATATATATATATATATATATATATATATATATATACACACACACACACACACACACACACACACACACACACACACACACACACACACAAAATTACATCTACATGTTGGAATACATTCCCTATACTGTTAAATGACTGGGCTAGATGATATGTTTGTGAAAACATCAGGGTTATGTATATCTCACATGTCTAAGTGGTAAATCACTTTGGCTATGGTGTGCAGAATCCTGGGTTTGAGCCTTTCAGAGGCTGTTCATTTTGTTGCTGGGCATAACAAGGGCCATTGGATACAGAGTGATTAAGGCACTTTTGAGCAGTTTTAAGGGGGTTTGCATGGATTTGCATGGACGCAAGCACTGCTAACTTCTGGTTACAGTTTCTTATACTCAGTTAGCTTCTAAATTGCTTAACCAGTGTAGGCATTGCTTACCCCTGTGCAAACAGGCTTAAACCTGCTTACTGCTGCTTAAAAGTGCTTACTCCTGCTTACCCCATGCTAATTTCTTTAAAGGAAAATAAAAAAATGGTTGATAGGAAAGTGGTGAAAAAGGGGCACAAAGAGGGAAAGACAGTAGGGAAAATAGCTAGGGATGTGCAGGAAGGGTGTGGGGAAGGTCCATAGCTGCCCATGTCTTCTACAGCAACAGCTGTGCATATACACTGAATATGGAGGTATATTTGGATACTCAATCCCTGGGAGGGGGTGAGGACAACAATAATAAGTTGTGATGCCAATTGGACAAGATTACAAGTGTCCAGTGGACATGTGTGCAAAATGAACAGCTATGTATGGGGCAAGGTTTTTTTTGGGAACAAATTGCCCTTTTTTTTCAGGTGAGAGTGGGATGTTGGGGAGGGATAGTAGGTATATTTGGGGAGGTAGGTTGGGTAGGTTAACAGACAAGACAAACAAGACTCATACAGGGGTGGTATGTGACACATGTGGGGGTAAACACTTTGATGGGGAGGGTTGTTGGTAAATCGGAAGCCCATGAGCCCCCTAGTGGACACAATGTGACTGAGGTCCCCACCCATGGGCAGTTACCATTGCATCTTCACAGCCCTGAAGGTGGCTGTGCTGGGGGCTGAGTCGCAGAAACAGGCTGACCCTTTAATCGTGACATGTGGCCCTCGAGCTGGAGTAGCAGATCACAAAATTGCTAGTTGAGCTTGCTGTGCACCACGACCTGAACCTGGCGATGGGTGACAGGTTCCTGTCCGTGCCCACAACCATGGGGGTGAGCCCCATCTCCTGAGGCAGTTCCACCCAAAGATGATGCAGGACCAATGGATATGGAGGTCCTGGGTTGGGCCCCAGACATGCTGGTGCCCAGTGCCACAGCCAGCTGAGATGGGACAGGCGAGTCTGCTGGAACCGGCCTTCCCAAACGTGCTATAGTGTTTAAGTTTTATCATCATATGTGGGTTAGTAATAGTCAACACGTTTCAGGTTTAGGTATAACAGCATGCATAGATATTCCCATTAACCCAGACACCAGATGTGGAACAGTTGCATAGCAAACAGAACACATGCATATATGGGACCACAGTGGTAATAAGAACAGCATGCAGGTACATTGATAGCACCATGCCAGCAGTGTTGGAATAATTCAATACAGCACAATAAATGGGAACAATTAAAATATTTATCAAACAATTGGACATTATCAGAACATTGGATCATTATCTACTGGTTGGGGTGGGTATGTTTATTGTTGGAGATATGGTCGGGGGATGTCAATTAACAGCTAGTGTATTCCTGTAGTCCACATTAATTTCCTAGTCAGTGCTGGTATCTGTACCTTACAAGTCTTACTACACTACCCTATAGCCTTAGTTTGAACAGTGATATGGCTGTCGTCATCGTTATACCTGAACTGATTTTACCTGCAGTATACAGCTCTTACCTTGTATACCTGTAGAGGGAATGTTTGTTAACACTAACTGTTTCCACACATACTCCCAGATTCTGGGTTGATGTTGTGCACATAGTTATGCAACTATTTCTGCACAGACTCTGGCCATGTGTTGACCACATTCAGGTGTACCAGGACATTCTAGATAATTGCTCTCTTCAACCTTTAGTGACTTGACACAAACATATGCATGCTTTCCTACACAGTTATATTATGTAGCACAGTGTGGGTGACAGTGATCAGTGATCAGTGATCAGTGATACTTTATTATTCAGAGAAACTGCAACACTCACAATTCCCTACAATACCAGAGTAAACAGTACCTGTACAGGGTATAATGTTTTTTATTTATGGGGAAAGTCTTCATATCTGACGTACCTTTAGGAGGAATGTTTGTTTGCACTACCTGAATGTTGCCTCTCAAAGTTCCAGATTACACATTAGTATTACGCACATACATCTCACTCTGTTACTGTACACACTCTGGTCACAGCTTGACAACATGGGGGTGTAGATAGGACATACTTGGCTTATTACTCTCCTAACAGTTTCAGGAGTTGCTACAGTGACAGGTTTGTTCTCATAGATGTTTGACAATAACTTGTATTCCCTGTTTGCTGGCTAAACATCTGGGATCATCCCACAGACCTAGCAAGTGGAAAGGGGGACAGGCAGCAGATATGGGCCCATATACTGGACATTCTGGTCTTATCTCTACAGTTGTGGGGTATGATTCTGTATGCAGCCTACTTCCATTCCCAGAATTCAGACCATGGCTGTGTCTGCTACAACTTAAACACTGTCCATTAGAGTTGTGTGTGCTATATAGATATTGTTGCATATCTCCTATCTGCTTTCTGTGTTATAATTCTCCTGTGCTTTTGCATTCTGACCTTGTATTACAACACTCTTATACAGATTTCCTAGACAGTTATATTTTGTAGGACAGTGTAGGTGACAGTGATGAGTAATACCTCATTATTCAGAGCAACTGCATCAGTCATAATGCCATACAATACAAATGTAAACAGTACCAGTACAGGATATCATTCTTGTATTTCTGGGCACAGTGTTGGTATGTGACAGACCTGTATGAGGAATGTTTGGCAGCACTACCTGAATGTTGCCACACACAGTACCAGATTCCAAATTAGCATTATGCACATACATCTCACTCTGTTACTGTATACACTCTGGCCACAGCTTGACAAGATGGGAGTGTAAATGAGACATACGTGGCTTCTAAGTCTCATAAGGTTTTGGGGAGTTGTTAGTGTGCCAGCTTTGTTCTCATAGATGTGTGTCAATCAGTTGTATTTCCTGTTTGTTGCCTATATGTCTGGGATTATCCAACTGATTTCCCAGGGAGACAGGTTGACAGGCAACAGATATGGGCCACTCTACTGAACATTCTGGACATATCTGTACAGTTGTGGGGTATAATTCTGTATGCAGACTACAACCACTGGCAGGATTCAAACCATGGCTGTGTGTGCTAAAAAAACAGGTCTATATCATATTCTCGAAAGCCGACAATGTCGAATCTGACATTGTTGACACGAGAATATCGAACACTTAGAATCTCGAAAGGGGTAAACAGAAATCTCCATAAGGAGAGATTTCCATTTACTGCAGTGTAGTGCGTTATCAGAGATGGTATATTTAAGTAGCAGGGGGGTGGGTGCAGCCCCCCCCCCCATGTGGGGGCCATCCCCTTGCTTAAACCCGTTAGGGTACATTTTTCTTTTTTTTTTTTTGTCCTTTTATAAGGTCGACATTTGAAGACATCGACCATATGGTGTCAACCATATGTTGTTCCATGTTTACAACCATCGATCTTACAATATAGACCCAAAGAAACAACTGTTCACATCTCAGTTGCATGTGCTATTTGAGTTTTGTTGTCTACTTTTCCCTGTTTTCTTTCTATCTGTCTCTCAGTTGTACTAAATGGCCCCTGGGGATTACACCAGTCATATACAGGCATTCCTACACATTCTATTTATGGTCCACAGTGTGGGTAACAGTGCTTATTACAACAGTACTATTATGTGAATGCAAATCTACTTTACCATATGATACCAGAGTATACACATGCAGTCCAGCAGTTAGATCTTTATTATCAGGCTATTATGCTTTTATTTACATACATACTATAGGAACCTTTTCCTGCCATATTCTCCGGTGTATACACTACTTGTCTTAAACAATACAGGTTTTATACAGGCAATGAATTTACTAATACTTTTAGATTTATTTCCTATGACAGTACATGCAAGAGTATTACTGACCTGCCTATCATTGCAACTTCTCCAGGTGACTGTCATGGGCCTCCTGGTTTGTGGCCCGCTCGATTGCAGCAGTGGAGGGCATAATAGGAATATTTAGCCATACCTATCCATGATATACATGAGCTGGCAATTATTACACACTTACTGGGGTGATACTTACACACAGCTGGGACATCCCCTGCCATTCTAGCCCCTTGGATCCACTGCTCCAAGAGGTCCCCCTTATGCTGCTTCAGGTTGGCATAGTGATGCCTGACCTGCTCACCAGTTCAGGGTATGCCAGTGGCACTAGTGAGGTCACAGGCGAGATGGTCTCAGGCATCTGCCTTATATTGGGTACTGGCCCTGGTACAGGCCCTGCAGCAGTCTCTGTTCATGGTTTTTGACAAGGAGTCCTGCCATGACTCTGGACTCCTGCATGCACCAGTGCTGTGCCCAAAAGCACACACCCTCTCCGTTTCCTGACATAGTGCCTGCAAGGGAATCTACAACCAGTTATGAGATGTATTCCCAACTCTTGGTTTTAAGTAGGGCCGATTTCCCACACTTTTTCGTGATTGGCCAGTT
Source organism: Protopterus annectens (assembly GCF_019279795.1). NCBI lineage: Eukaryota > Metazoa > Chordata > Ceratodontiformes > Protopteridae > Protopterus > Protopterus annectens. The sequence continues at coordinate 548,573,830 of NC_056737.1, forward strand.
TTGAAAAGGCTAAGCTATGGGCAAACCTGCTTACCTAAGGTTGGCATTGTTTAAAGGGATATAACATTGGGCACATTGAGTTAGCTGGCCTACACAATGCTTACACCTTCTAAGCTGGCCTGTGCAATGCCTAGCATAGCTTACATTTGACTTTGCATTATATTTCCTTTTTGGCATTGATTTATTAATCATTACATCTTATATGTATGCCTGGTATCCATGATTCATGTGTACGTACACTGTATGGGGTCCTTGTGTTTTATTGGGGACTTCAACACTCTATTACAATTACACCTGACTTCTGGGATTACCTTTGTACTCCAGTTCACATATTCATGTTATGTAGTGGGTTACGGAATATATGTCTGTATACTGATTCCTTTCACAGGTTCAGTTTGATTTTACTATAATGAGCACTTGTTTGCTGATACCTCATTCTTCTGTACTGCTGTGATGGCTTGGTGGTTAACTCCTTTGACTTTAGTGTATAGGGTGTTGGGTTCAAGACCAACAAGGCTATTTTTTTGTTGATGGGCAAAACAAGGGCCATTGCATCAGAGTGATTAAGGCACTTTTGAGTATTTGTAAGCGGGTTTGCACAGGTTTGCACAGAGGTAAGCAATGCTAATCTCCGGTTGCATATGCTTACAGAGAGTTAGCTTAAAAATTGTTTAACCTATTTGCGCATTGTTTACCCCCATGCAAATGTACTTAAACTCACTTACTAGTGCTTAAAAATGCTTACTACTGCTTATTGGTGCTTAAACCTGCTTACTAGTGCTTTATTCATTATAACACTGACACCTCACATGTGCATTTACTGCAGTACTCCAGTTCACAAATTTAAGTTATTTAGTGGGTTATGCAACAAAAATATTGGTCATAACTTGCTTTCCCATGGAAAATAGAGTGTGCTGCAGTGGGACTTGAACCAGAAATGCCTGCTCGTAAGGCGAATGCTCTGCCCACTACACTATTGCTATGCTGCTTCATTTGCATATATCTTCCTTGTTATCCTCTTCAACCATTTAAGCTGCATTAACCATAGCTAAGCGATAGGCACACCTGTGCACCTATGGTTAGCTTTAATCGGATATTTAAAAAAATAAAGAAATACAGGTTTGTTCATTTTATTTGTATTTACTTGCTGTTGTACACCAGGGGGAATGTTGATGGGGATATGTGGACACCTATGAGCAGTCTCGCTCATTTCTTGGGACTTTCTGCTGTTCTTCATTGCGGGGGCATGTATATTCTGAGAGCTCTGCTCTCAGACACGCCCCCTGTACTCTTGCATGCTCTGTGTAAGATTAGGAGCTCAGGCAGCACACCTCATTAATATGCATGGTGCACTGCCGTCCTGCTCCTAAACGGCCGCTTCCATGCAGGACTAAGCTAGTCCTGCATGAAAGATTAGTAAATCTGGGGGTATGTCTAAACCATCTGTGAAATGGGAGTCAGTCAAATGAGTTGTCAGTCAAATGAAATTTAGGTCAGTTGGTTGTCGATCAAATGAGTGTCAGTCAAATGAGTTTTAGGTCAAATGAAGTAGACCTGTTATGGCAATGCTAAACGTATGAGCTCTTATGAAGTATTGGTAGAAGCCTTTGATAGGAGGTAAATATGGCATCCAAGGAAATTATTTTATTTCTTTATTTACATTTGATAACCAGGTAGTGTCCAACTGGGCCAGAAACCCATTTTCAGCAGAGAGAGAAAAGATCCAAGGAAGATTACATAATTATACATTTGTACATATGCCAATTACAACAGGAGTTCAAAAGCATATAACAGTGGTAATACAAACAGGTTATACTGTTCATACAGACAAAACAAAAATATATATATTTTTTTCAGATAAAAATGTCACAAACTGAAGGTAAGAAGGCTCAATTGCCAAGAAATAATGACAATGGGTGGTGGAGAGAAGGAAGTTAGTAAGGGAATACATTAGTTAGCCTGTTTGAGAACATGAGCAAAGCCTATGTTTGGTGAAATATTCATTTAGGGACTGTTTAAATGAATGTGTATCACTGATGGACAGAATATGTTGAGGTAGAGAATTCCAGTGTTTGGCATGATATGTGAGTATAAGGAGACGCCGTAAGAGTTTTTGGTTTTATTAACCATCAGCAATACTTTATCAGCAGACCAAAGAGATTTTAGGTTAGTGTAGGGTTGGACAAGGTCAGATAGAGCTGGGCAGTTGTCAGGTTTGTATAAGACTGTATGGGTAGTTAGTAACTGAGTCAGAGTAAGCAGGCAAGGGAGCTCTAACCAGTTCAGCTGGAGAAGGGCAGTGCAATGGTGAGATCTTTGAGACAGTTTAGTGGCAAATTTGGCTATTTTGTTATAGTAAGATTCAAGGCTATTCAGTTTAATCTTGTGAAGACTGGTAGATATTTGTGAACAGTAAAGCAGGGAAGATAAGAGATGGGTTCTGGCTGTTGCGAGTCTGGAATGTTCATTAAGATACGATTTAGCCCTATAGAGAGAACCCAATTTAACATAAACCTTTTTAATTGTTAGTACAAGGTGTTTGCCAGAATTAAGTCCACTATCAATTGTGACATGAAGAAGTTTTGTATGTTCAGCGGGTTCTATTTTTGTGCCATTGGAGGAGGAAATAGAGATAGGCAGTTGGTTGATTGTTGTTGAGGTATTATAGAAGACCATAAGTCAATAAAATTTTAAATTAAATGAATGTCAATGAATGTAAATGAAACATCAAACTAAATAAAATGATATTTAATGTCAAAAATTAACTGTATTCAGAAATAAACAATGTTAGAGCAATTATATATTAATGAAGTGTGTAACACGCCACTATTTTATAAATAAACTGGTTGCATGGCATTAAAATAGGGTATAGTTCTTGGACAGAGGGGGGCTCAAGATGAAATGATTCAATAATAAGATATTCATAGGTACGTACCTGGTTAGCCCTTGTGGGCAATTTTAAGTCTAACCAATTTCTCATTTTGTTCTCCAAATAACCTATCCCATTTGTTTATAGATTAGCCTTACTCATTCAGTGGTTGATAATTATATATTACCCCTAATGAGAATAACGTGTGAGCTGTGCTTGTGATAAAGCATTTAGGAGCTGCCTCTGTCTATTACTACTACAGGGGGCAGTCCTGGGGTAATTTTTCTGTTTCTTATCCATAGATATACTTTGTACTTGAAAATGAACATGGATGAACTTTGCTTTGTGTGGATGGGGAGTCCGTTCCTTAGCACTAATATCTGCTGTGAGAAATACCTTTCCTTCCAAACATTATGTTGATGTTGCAATAGAGGTTTAGATCCACAGGCAGAGTATTTCTGATGCCATTTAAATTGCTGAAGTAAATACATCAGTAATTGGTCAGAGAATACCTTTTATCCCAGACACAGGTCACCTCTTAGCAGTCTGTAGGATACCAAGTATAGTGACAGGGCTTTGAGTCAGTCCATGTAGGACATGTTGTGTAGTCCTTGTATATTTTTATAAAGGAATCTCTGTGGATGTGCCAGTTGTTGCATGTCTCTGGATAGATACATACCAAAGTAAGCATTATATTCAATGACTGGCCTAATAACGGGCTGAGTAAAAGGGGGCAATGGTATCCTTAGGTCTAGACACAATCCCTTTGTTTGCAAGTTGTGCAGTATACTAGGACTTTCTTACAATGGACACATGTTGATCAGATGATAGGCCACTATCCACATAATTTCCCAAATTCTGAACAACTGCGTCAACTCTTAGGTGTATATTTCACTATGGTAGTTCCCTGTGGTAGATGGCTTCCCAAAGGATACAATAATGCATTTTTTAACATTTAATTTCAATTTATGACATCTGCACCAGTTATTTATTTGTGACAAACCTTCCTGCAGGATGGTCAAGGCATTTGCATGACTTGTATATCATATATATGTCTTTATCATATGCCTGAAAAATGATGCAGACATTTCCTTTTTTTGTGGCTCTGCATAGGCATGCAGAAGTAAAGTCACATAAGTCAATGACTTAGAGAAAAAGAACATTTGTAGAAGTTGTTAACTCCCTAAATTATATTCCATTACTTTTCAGTATTTAATTAAAAGATAATAATCTATGTGTAAGCCATTCAGATTAATAATATCTAAGGGAGCATGACACTTTTACTACTGCAAGTCCAAGATAAAATAATGTTTTAAACACCAAATTTGGAATAGAAAGGTTCGACTTTCATTACATTAGACATTATCTCCAATAAATGATGAGCTCTAAGACATACAATTATAGAATATTAACTGCACTACTTGTAAGTCTGCAATGAAAAAAAAAAGATAGGAAAACCTGAAGAAGTCATTGATTTTTTTCTTCGTTTGTTTGTTAAATGAACCCCCATACATACCATACCACCAACCTCCAGTATCATCACTCAACACCCATTTAAAATTTGCTTTTCAACCTGGAATAGAATGGCACACAGATACCTACATTGCTTTGAAAGATCTTACTTACTGTATTTTCTACAATGTGGCCATTCTTTGTCTGAGGGATTTATACAACTGCAGTAGTTTGAGTGAAATAGATGACATCTTATTTTTTCCTCTATAATATTTGAAATAAAAGTTTTATCTTATAATTTCATAAATAAGAAACTGCCTTTCATGTCACAGATAATTTGCACATGGAATTAAATATAAATTTTAAGCTGATTTTTTTTTTTTTATTTTTATTTTTTATTTTTGTTTCTTCTGATGCTGAGAATATCCTCTGTATGGCTTTATTATTTCATTTTTATGAGCATATTTAGTTAGATGACAAATCAACAAGTAAACACAAATATCTTATTTAATATGGTTATTAATTTTCTGTTTATACTGTTGTAAGTATATTATCAATATAACATAGCAGTTATAGTCATATGGCCAAGCATATTAAAGTCCTTTACATGCTAACAAACACCTCATCCACTTCAGCATATCTGCTAGGGTGTTTGATTCTTTTGAATTACATTCTGCAATGCCTGTAGTAAATCAAGCCCGTATCTCAGATTTGATTAATGGGCCTTACATTTGAACTTTCTCATCTGTTTTTCTTTTTTCGAAATTGTTTAATTTATAACAGTCATTATAATGTATGATGTACAACGTCTGCAAAGGAAAATCAATGAAAAACAGGTCTCAGCTATATAGAAAACTTTTATGTGTAAGCAGCTTCAAGACCTTTGTTGTCATTTATATGCTTGATGTGTGTACTCTGTAAATTTAAAGCTAGCTAATCTTAAAGATAGCCAGGCCTTTGTTCCCTTATACTAAAGTGCTGAAGAAGGATATTCAAAAACATAATATAATGATATTCCCTCCCTTATGTTTGATGAAGAGAAAAGCCTTTGACATGAGGTTGTTTACCATTTTAGCAAGATTCTTATTTTTAAGATAGAGACATGTTTTACACTTCCTTTAACCCAGCATGGAAGGCTGAAGTGCAAGTCAAATCAGATGAGTTAAAACCCAAAACATGAGAAAATGTAAAGCTCTCCTTCCAGTATATTGTCAGGGTTTGGATATGAGGGTGTCATAGAATGGCATCTGATCTTGATTTATGAATGTAGCCAAATTCAATGCATCAGTGGCGTTATGTTTAAACAATTTGTCATATGTAACAAACAGATATTTCTTTTCTTTAATATGAAACAAGTGTGAGCAGAATTGTCAATTTGCCAGTTTTTTCAGTATAATCTGTGGCTAGAAATAAATGCAAATGAAATTACAATGAGTTCAAGGTATTATGAATGGCTAGGGAAGGAATATCTGTGTCACACAGGGCCATTTTATCTCTATGGATTTCTATCAACATGAAGGAACAGCAGAAGAAAAATCCTAGAATAAAATTACAAATCAAAGACATAAGCAGAGGCAGACGTAATTACATTTTTAAAATGTGATAAGTTCTCTCATGTTGTGTCTTTATCTAAATATAAGTGTATAGTAATATATGGGTCTATATATAAGTGTATAGTAATATATGGGTCTATATCACATAGTTGAAGTTCTGTAACTTTGACTACCATATGTACAAACACATATGTCCAAAGTTACAGAACTTTGACTATGTGTAAAAAAAATAAAAAAAGGGAAAACAAAATAAAAGGTTGTATGCAGGGGGGCAAGCCCCCCTACACCCCCACATCCCCCGCTCTATAAATATACCAACTCCGAGGTTGCGCTACAGTGCAGTAAAGGGATGTTCTTTTTGTTTTTATTTATTTATTTATTTAAATTGAAGTATGACAACTTTGAACGTATGGTTTTGGCTATATCACGTTCAAAGTCATATTTCGAATACGTGATATAGACCTGTAATATATTTCTCAGTTGAGGTGTGTCATTAATAAATTTTGTTCTCACTCACTGAAAGTTTGCCTGTGATTTCAAAATATTGCTCTATAGATTAGAGTCAAAACATTTGGTAGTGTTACAAATGGCTTATTTTTGGAATGCATGGATTAAAGATTTTTCATGCCAAAATGTGCTCCATTCACCTCTGTTGGCCTCTTTCCACTTTAGCTTATTCTAAAAAAATAGTGATTGCAAAACTTACTGCATAGATCAGTAACAACTGAGCATCTGGGGTAATCATAGAGAATGACACAATACATCCATCATTTCCAAAATGTGTTACATATGTAAGAACAGTATATCATCTGCCATATTGTTGGCTAATAGGCACTCATATGTTATTCATGTTAGGAGGTGATGAGTAATTTAAACCAACAGGAAACAAGTAAATATATTTTAACTCATTCCTGACTAGAAGCAATCATATTGTAAATGGCAGTGATTAACTCTTCCCTTCCTGCAATTGTATTCTTAACAAAGAACTGGAATAAATGAACTAACCCTCAAAACATGAAATAGATTTGTATTAATCAAGATGAGAGAAAATGAGTTTGAAAATTATAATCCATGTCTTTTTTTTCATTTATTTGTCAAAGTGGAAGGCATGTTATAAATAAAAATCTAATATATCATAAATCAACAATAATCATCATGTTGTGAATATTAGCTACTATTTAGTTACTATTAATTATTATTATTATTATTATTGTTATGATTATTATTATTATTTTAATAATAATGATATGCTTTATTTATTTAAATTATGGTTACTGGGATGATGTGCTTTATTTATTTAAATTATGGTTATTGGAATATATCACTAATCTAATGTGACCAATTGTAGTCTCAGGCCAGATTACAATTAAAGTAGCATTAGCAAAAAGTTAAATAAAGTTAAGTAAACAGTATGACCGGTAAATATGAAAGTAAACAATTAACATGTAAAAAAATAATATATGCATATTTACAAGACACAGGAACAGCTGTTTACAATGAATAAATGTTGTAGTATAGGTATACCTAAGTACATCTGGGGTATAGAGGTGCGTTTGGATAATTAAATCTTGTACAACAAATGGACCAAACATTCATTAAATAAATGTGCTAAGAAAATATTTACAAAAGCATAATATTAACAATGAAATGAACTGGTGACAGATGCACAGTATGAGAAAAATTATAAAGTTGAGCAGAAGTACAGAAGACACAGTAATTAGAAAAGAAAGGAAGGGACTGATTTTGCAGACAAAAGGTATAGTGAGTACATATTTACAAGACAAAAGTAACACTGATAAATAGAGGTAGTTAAGGTATAGTATTATAATTTATCAAACCTAGAGAGTTAAGTTTAAATGCTCCCTGAAAGAATACATTACAAAATCATTGACCTAGTCCTGAGACAGTCCTAACTAAACTTACTGACTATATTGCACTCATCCCCTTCAACCTAAGTCTTGCTTCACAACCATTTCCAACCTCCTACTCCTTTTTATTTTTATTCTGACTACCTTACCATATCCATTTTCTCTCTGAAGACCTACCTGCTTTGCTTTACTCCCTACTCAAGTAAGCTACCTGAAGACACCTTCTTATGATATCCTTTTCTTTCCATCCTACCTTCCTTCTATAACCATAATATGAACACACTCTCTCATACTAAGAGTTATCTGTATCACACAGTGCTACTTTATCTCTATGGGTTTCTATCAACATGAAGGAACAACAGATGAAAAATCCTAGAATAAAATTACAAATCAAAGACACAGACAGATGTAATTACATTTTTAAAATGTGATAAGTTCTCTCATGCTGTGTATTTCTCTTAACTATATGTATATAGTAATGCATTTCTCAGTTTAGTTGTGTCATCCGTACATTTTGCTCTCACTCACTGAAAGCTTTCCTGTGGCTTCAAAATATTGCTCTATAGATTAGAGTCCAAACATTTGGTAGTGTTACAGATGACTTATTTTTGAATGCATAGATTAAAGATTTTTTTTATGCCAAAATGTGCTCCATCCACCTCTGTTGGAATCTTTCCACTTTACCTTATTCTAAAAAAATAGTGATCTCTAAACTTACTGCCTAGATCAGTAAAACTGAGCAGCTGGGGTTATCATAGAGAATGAGATAATACATTCAACATTTCCAAATTGTGTTACATATGTAAGAACAGTATATCATCTGCCATATTGTTGGCTAATAGGCACTCATATGTTATTCATGTTAGGAGGTGATGAGTGATTTACACCAACAGGAAACAAGTAAATATTATATTTTAACTCATTCCTGACTAGAAGGAATCATGTTGTTGATGGCAGTGGTTAACTCTTACCTTCCTGCAATTGTATTCTTAACAAAGAGCTGGAATAGATGAACTAACCCTTAAAACATGAAATAGTTTTGTATTAGTCAAGATGAGAGAAAATGAGTTTGAACTTTCTTCTTTTCCATGTATTTTTCAAAGCGGAAGGCATGTTGTAAATAAAAATATAATATATCATAGATCAACAATAGTCATCACGTTGCGAATATAAGCTATTATTATTTTAGTAGTAGTAGTAGTACTATTATTATTATAATGATATGCTTTATTTATTTAAATTATGGCTACTGGGATGATATGCTTTATTTATTTATTTAAATTATGGTTATTGGAATAGATCAATGATCCAATGTGACCAATTCTAGTCTCAACCTAAGTTACAGTTAAAGTTAGTGTCAGCAAAAAGTTAAAGTTAAGCAAACAGTATCATCAGTAAATATGAAAGTAAACAATTTACATGGAACAAAATAATATATGCATATTTACAAGACACAGGAACAGCTATTTACATTGAAGAAATGTTGTGGCATAGATACACCTAGGTACATCTGGGGTATAGAGGTGCATTAGGAGAAGTAAATCTTGTACAGCAAATGGAGCAAGCATTTGTTAAATAAATATGCTAAGAACGTATTTACAAAAGCATAATGTTAACAGTGAAATGAACTGGTGACAGAAGCACAGTATGGGAAAAATTATAAAGTTGAGCAGAAGTACAGGAAACATAGTAATTAGAAAAAAAGGAAGAAATTGATTTTGCAGACAAAAGGTATAGTGAGTACATATTTACAAGACAAAAGTAACCCTGATGAATTTAGGCAAGGCTCAAAAGTCAAACCCACCTCCATAGACAGCGCAAGGAACAAGAAACTAAGGGTGATGCTGCTAAACGCCAGAAGTCTTAACCTCAAGATGCACACACTCGAAGCTCTCCTCAGTATGGAGAACATCAATATCTATGCAGTGACAGAAACTTAGTTCAAGGCTCCAGAGAGCACCCCAGCACTACCAGGTTATACCTCATATCATGCTTTTCTGCCCCAAAACCCGGACCGAACCACAAAAGGAGGGGGAGTTTCCATATTTATCAAGGATATCCACACCTCCAGGTTAGTGGCATTGCACGAAGTATCGGAGACCATCCATGTGCAACTGACAGTGGGAAAGACTGCTTTTCAGTTTATAGCATCCTACAGACCACCCTCTCAAAGTCAGGAATCCCACTCTGCTTTCCTGAAAACACTGGAGAACATGAAGATCTCTTTGTGCACCATTATACTGGGCGACTTCAACTACCCAAACATAGACTGGGAGCATTACTCAAGCCCCAGCACCTTAGCCCAAAGGTTCCTGGAATTTATAAACTCAAATGCTATGGAACAACTAGTCACCACTCCCACAAGAGGGGAAAACATACTAGACCTGATCATTACCAACATGGGGACTCTATGCTCCATACCAGAAGTATATCCTTCATTGGTAAGATCAGACCATAAATTAATTTCACTGGATATCCACATCCCAACCCCACCCCCAGCCCAGAAAACCACAGTCAAAAACTTCTCAAAAGCGAACTTCACTCTTCTTAAAACTGAAGTGGAATCCTTCAAGGCCCCAGGGCCAGTGGAAACTACGGCCCAAACTGCAGAATCCTATATAAATGCATTCTACAGACATCTCCAGGAATGCATGGATCATGCTATCCCAAACAAAATCAAGACCCAATCATCCAAAGGCAGGCATCCAGTCTGGTGGACCCCAGCCATAAATAAACTGTACAACAGAAGGAGGAAGCTACTACATGATAGAACAAAATCCCTAAAAGGGAAGGCATCTCTGATCAGTACTAGCAAAAAATTATGATCCCTCATAAAATCCTCCAAGGCCAGCTTCGAGAGAAAAATTGCACAGGACACTAAAGACAATCATAAGGCTTTTTTCAGTTATGTTAGGAACCTGGGATGCAACTCCCAGACTTGTTCTGAGTTGATTCTAAATGACAAAAAATACACTGAACCCACAGACATCGCCAGTATCCTGGCAGACAGGTTCAGTGCAAACTTCTCCACCCCCTCCCCCCCAAAAGAGCAAGTATCTATCCCGGCAGAGTGCAGCCTCCCAAACATCTCTGATGCTCAGGTGAAGGACGCCCTCTCCAAAGCAAAAAAACACTGCTTCCATGGGACCAGATGGCGTCCCGGGTTGCATCCTACATGAACTACAAGAAGAACTAATCCCTCAAGTAAAACTGTTGTACAATCTCAGCGTCACTACAGGATATGTCCCCAAAGAATGGCGTACAGCAACAGTGGTCCCACTCCACAAAGGTGGCACCTCTACGGACCCAGAAAACTATCACTCCATAAGCCTGACTACCCTAGTCTGCAAGGCTATGGAAAGGATCATCATGGTACTCATAAACAAAGACATTGAAGAACTACAGACACTAGATCCTACCCAATTTGGCTTCATCAAGGGCAGATCCTGCCTTTTGAACCTGGACAACTTCTTCGAAACAGTCATCAAGGCCATAGATGAAGGGAAGGTAGTCCACACAGCCTATCTGGACCTCGCAAAGGCATTTGATACAATACTCCACTCGGGCATCATAGATAAGCTATCCAGCCTAAATATAAACCCCTATCTCACAAGATGGATCGCAAACTGGCTCAAAGTCAGAACCCACATAGTCAGAGTTGCTGGAGCCATGTCAGACTCGAAACCGGTCACAAGTGGCGTCCCACAAGGTTCTGTCCTGGGACCTCTCTTGTTTGGTATTTACTTTTCTGAGGTACAGGCCAATGTGGGAGGACTATGGCTCACCAAGTTCGCAGATGACTGCAAACTGGGTGCCATAATCGACTCTCCAGCTGACACAAACATCCTTCAAAAAGGTCTCACAGAGACGGATAACTGGTGCCAGAGCCATGGTCTCAAGCTAAATGCCAAAAAGTGTATAGTCATACCCTTAGGCAAAAACAATGTGCCCACAAATTACCACATAGGTGGTTACCCATTAAGTACAGAGAAAGTAATTAGGGATCTGGGGACCCAAGTTGATAGCAATCTCTTCTTTGACAACCACATTGCCAAAGTGGTTAGAAAGACCTTCAACATAGCCCACCTCATCATGAAAGGATTCACATCTAGATCAAAAGAGGTAATCGTGCCCCTTTATTCATCCCTCATCAGGCCCATCATAGAATACAATGCCCCCTTTGGGATGTACCTTACCCGACACCTGCAGCAATTAGAAAGACCCCAAAAGTACCTCACCAGGAGGATCAAGGAACTCAAACAGATGCCATATGCTGCTCGGTTAAAAAAACTCCAGCTCTACTCAGTTGCATACCGCCTACTTCGAGATGATCTATGTCTGACATATAAAGCTATGTCCAACCCAGAATGAATGTACATGCTCCACCTAAGTAAATCTAAATCCCTTAGAGCCACGCGCTCGAGGGACTTGAACCTCAGCACAGAAATAAATAGAACATGCTGGAGGGACAGATTCATAACCCAGAGGCTCCCTTCGCTCTGGAATAGAATTCCAATTCATGTTAGGCAGAGCACCTCACTGACTCTCTTCAAGAAGAATCTTGATGAGTGGATGGGGGATTGTAGGTTTGTCCCGGGGATTACTTCTGTGTCACTATTAGACAGAGGTAAAGTAAACTAAACTTTAAAAATGGCACAGTATACTCAAATCAAGGGGTGGCGTAAGCCACACACAATCGGGCTAGGCTTATAAATGCCCCAGGGCAGATAGCCTAGTATGAACCTATGAACCTATGAGGTAGTTAAGGTATATTATTATAATTTAACAAACCTAGAGAGTTAAGTTTAAATGATCTCTGAAAGAATACATTACAAAATCATGGACCTAGTCCTGAGACAGTCCTAACTAAACTTACTGACTATATTGCACTCACCCCCTTCAACCTATGTCTCGCTTCACAACCATCTCCAACCTGCTACTCCTTTCTATTGTTATTCTGAGTTCTGTACCATATCCATTTTCATTCTGCAGACCTTTCCTCTACCTGTTTCTCTTTCTTCCCTACTCACATAAGCTACCCGAAGACACCCTCTTATGATCTCCTTTTCTATAACGTACTTATATATATATATATATATATATATATATATATATATATATATATATATATATATATATATATATATATATATATATATACTTTATATATATATATATATATATATATATATATATATATATATATATATATATATATATATATATATATATATATATATATATATATATATATATATACACTTATATATAATGTTATATAAAGTACCTAAGTCTAGATGACGCAGTTGAATTTTTTAATACTACCTTCCTGAGCATCCTTAATTACAATGCCCCCATAAAACTTTCCAGAATCAAAGCACAACCCTCCCCATGGCTACAGAAAACCACTAAGTCAGAAATGAAAAACAGGGATAAAGCCTGGGAGCACTGGCGCAAAAGCAAAACCCCCTCAACTAGACAGAAATTCCTAGAACTATGCAATAGAGTCAAAAAGGTAATAAAACAGGACAAATGCCAATACTATCAGTCTGCCCTACACTCCTCCCAACACAGCCCCAAACAATTCTGGTCTTCCATAAACTCCATCCTCCACCCAGGTAAAGTCAGTTTCCCTCCTCCTAACATCCCTCACTCCTCAGAAAATATTGCTACCTCATTCAACACACATTTCACACAAACCATACTATCAGTAGCTAAACTACACAACCCCCCTCTCCCCTCCAACCCACACCTTCAACTAGTAATCTCCCCACTGCCTTATCTTTTTCTCCAGTACCTACCTCCAACATAAAAAAACTCTTAACTAAACTTAAGCCCACCAGATTAGCAGCAGACAACCTCCCAAGTGAATACCTACAAATCGCAGCTAATGCTCTGGCCTACCCAGTATCCATCTTGATTAACCGATTTCTGTCAGAAATTTACGTTCCCACACTGTGGAAAGTATCACATATAATTCCCCTCCACAAAGGCAGACCCTCCACAGAACTAAGCAATTACCGCCCCATAGCTACACTCTCTCTCCACTCTCCAAAATACTAGAGAGATGCATACACTCTCAGGTCTCAGACTACCTCCTTACTAACAACCTCCTTTCCAATACTCAGCATGGTTTCCAACCAAACCATAGCACCACCACTGCCTTACTCTCCTTTACTAACACTATGCTTCAGCATAAAAACAATGGCTATCTCTCCTCTGCTACTTTCCTAGACCTATCTAAAGCATTTGAAATGGTCCCACACAAACAACTTATCTCTGTCCTCAATAACCTATCCTTCTTACAATCAGTCACCAACTGGTTTCAGAGTTACCTGTCTGACCGCCAACAATATGTTGTATGACAGAATGACATATCTCCCCAACTACCTGTCTCCATAGGGGTTCCCCAAGGATCCATCCTTGGACCTTTACTCTTCTCTGTTTTCACCTATAATCTAGCCTCTGCCACCAAACATGGCACACTCATACAATACACAGATGACTCAACCATCATCTGCTCAGACCAGTCTCTACCCAAACTGCAAAAAGTCACACAGGAAGCCTTTTCCTCTGTTGAAACTTGGTTATCCTATGCCCAATTAATACTCAATCGAAACAAAACTAAACTACTCATCTTCCAACCCACCAAACATACTCAAAACAACTCTCACTTTAACATCACAGCAAAAGACAATACCACTATATACCCAACTGAACACACCAAATTGCTAGGAGTGGAAATAGACAATAAACTAAAATTTGACATTCACATATCCATGACCATAAAAAAAGTCCACAAAAAACTAGGAGCGCTATACAGAAATAAGCAGCTTCTCACCAAATCAGCAAAGATTTCAATAGCAAATTCCCACCTTATCTCCACCCTATTTTATGCCTCTCCAATATATACCAACCTAAGGCAATGCGATCTAAACAAGCTAGAGACCTGCTACAACAAAATCACCAAATTCGCCACAGGGGCATCCTACCGTAGTCACCACTGTCTCTCACTTGCTGAACTGGGCTGGCTTGAACTCCTTCACCTCCTTCAATGGTATCAACTCTCACTCGCCCACAAACTAGTAAACCATCCACTAAATGTCCCATCCCTCCAGAATCTACTCCAACCCTATTGCACCACCAGACTACTAAGATCCAGCAACAAAAATCACTTGCAGATCACTAAAGCCAGTAACTCTGCTGGTGAAGCATTATTCTCTTGCACCATAGCCAAATTATGGAACTCCCTCCCACCCACAATTACCTCCATACCATCATGCTCCCACTTCAAAACTTTACTAAAAGTGCACCTAAAAACATGCTGGCTATGTCCTTGCAACTCCCACTCTAATATCACCCACCCCATCCAACCAATACCTTTCTTTCCACTCCACTAACTACCTTGATTATAGCAAGCTCAGATGCTCATAAGCCAGTACTTATTACACAGCAGGAACTTCTTCTTGTAACATTTGTTAATGTCTGTTATGTACTTCACAGATAAAGATTCTAGTTGTCTACTGATGTACTATGTTCTTCATCTGTAAATATGTTGTAAGTAATTGCTATGTAAATTGTTATCGCTATGTAATCCAATGTAACTACTGTTGGTTTATTTTAACTGTGGAGCTTTTCTCCCCGGGCCTCCACTGAAAATGGACCTACATCCAGTCGGACACTCCCGGTCAACAAATATAAATAAATAAATGAATAAATAAATAACCATAATATGAATACCCTCCATCATACTAAGACATCATTCTATTTTCCCAGGCTATCTATAATCATGTAATCTCTAATATTGCTTTAAATATCTTATTAGAATTGTCTCAGGTCTCATTTACTGCTTGCTAACCTTTTTAACAAATAATATGACTAATGAGTTTTTCTTCATATATTTTTGCCAACTCGCTATTGTTTTTCATTGCGCTGTACTATGAAACATATGCTCTATGTTTTTATTTATTTATTTATTTGTTTCACATTTGTTAACCGGGTTAGTCCAACTGAGTTTTCAAAAAAACCCATTTTCAGTGGAGACCCAAGAGGAAAAGCCCCCGCAAACGTAAGTAAAGTTTTTCTCATTACATTGTTTCACTCCTATGTTGTGCAGTGTGACATGATACTTTGTGATTTAAAATATCTGTAATTGATTTTTGAAATATTGTGATTGTGGAGGTTTTCTTCTTGGGCCTCTTTTCTATCCAGGCCTCCAGTGAAAATGAAAAAAAAATGGGCACTTTCTGGCCCAGTTGTACCTTCCTGCAAACAAAGTGTCAAGTAAATAAATAAAATTAATTAAGTGACACGCCATGTGTTTTGACACTTGCACTTGTGTTCCATTGGGTACTGGTTGAACAAGGGTCTAAACATTGTGTAATCTATACTTTTAATTGGATAATGTGGCAATGACTGCCACAGTTTGGGGAAAGTACACAGATGCTGTAGTCTGTGGAATATAGTTTACTGGAGAGCATAGGAAGTGTGAGGCTTTTTGTAGCTTAGATTCAAAGGTTGCCCTTAGGGTTTGAAACTGTCTCATAATGAATAATAATGGATTGTCTTGCTGTAGTATTTTAAAGTGAGCAGAAGGCTTTTGGAACTGACTTGTAAAGGTAAAGAGCTGGAACAACTGGGTGTATTTCAATGATGCTTATGCACAGGAGAACTGGCAATGAATTGGCTAATTCTGTCAAATAGTCTTTGTACAAAGACAAGGGTAAACCCTATTCTAGTTAGCTGACCTAGGTGGCTGTGAGATGAATGAGATATCTTTTGAACCCAGAATAAGAGGAGGTTGATTTTGCAGCTCAGTTTTTGAATGTGATCTTGAACATTAAGGGTTTGGTCGACCAAAATGCCAGGGTATGGAGATGAAATGGTGTTTTTGAACAGGTCGTTGTCTGGGTCCTTAACATAAGTGATATCAGCTTTAATAAGCCTTTTGTCATTGGAAAAGGGCATAGACTTTTTAGGGGATTGAGAAGAAGTTATATGAATAACCATGCCATCAGCATATAGGAGGAGTTGTAGTTGTAATAGCTCAAAAGGTAGTTTATTTACAAAGATGAAGAATAGTAATGGGAGTGGTACTGATCCAGGAGATCCAATCGAGAGAGGATAGGCTGAATATGACAAACTGAAGCCAGTCTTTACTGTAAAATGATCTGTTGGTGAGGAAGTCTTTGAACCATATGGCTATTTCTGGGATAATATCAATGTTTTCCATGTGGGTTAGTAAAATTGAATGGCTGACTAAATCAAAGGCTTAGCTTACCAGGTTAGGTCTATGAATACTGATGCAGTATGGTTTGTTTTATCAATGTTTCTGGTGATGACATTTCTAATGGTCCAGAGACAATTATGACACTTGGATGACATTTTTAATGGTCCAGAGAGCAATTATGACACTTGTACCTGTTCAAAAGCCATGTTATTTGTGATGAAGTAGGTGGCAATTATCAAGTTAGGTGGAAAGCTGGATGCAGATCAGTTTTTCCAGGGATTTTGTCAGAATAGGAAATATGGATATGGGATTGAATTAAGTGGTAGAGGTGGGTTCAGGGTCATTAGGTACCAGTCCTAAAAAAAGAATACTTCCAGACAGTGCAAATGGTGCTGCTTATAAAGCTGAGGTTGTAGATGTGCTTTTTTGGAGCATCACTATGCAATCCCTGCAGTAGTAGAGGAACTGGAGTATCCCGTAAAATTTGTTCAAACAAAGGTGCAATTTATTTCCCTGTCATACTGTTGAAGAAGAAGGGTTACTGGGTTCTGATTGTATGGAAGAGGAAACATAGTTACAGATTGTTTTTTGAAAGTCATTTGATATAAGATTACCAGTAAGACAAGAAATGTGGCCAATTAAGAATGGTTTGTTTGGGACATTTCTACCAAAAATGATATTCATGAAACTACAGAATTGTTTGATGTAGTGGGAAAAAAGGGCTAGTTTTGATATGAGGCCTTTGACTTTATGCTTCTGGATAGCTTGTTTAGTTATTTTGCACAAGTTTACATAGCATTCCTAGTATTATGCTCACTGCCCTCCGCATTCGCTTCTGCTGCCCGCTATAGCTCCATGCCTAAATCAGCTAATTTAAGGATTATGACGGCAGGATTCTTGCCTCTAGCTGCAGCGTACCTTTGAGGGACATGCCATAACTGTGGTGCCTGCTCAGTTCCCACAGCATTAGAGGCCCAGATATTCATTTTATCCTTTTCAGTTGGATCGCTAGTTAATTTTAGCATCCTTCTGTTACTCATGCTGCTATTAATACATTGCTCTATGTATTAGTTATTCAGGGTCTTAGTTCTTCTTCTATCCTATGACTAATTAGATATCCCTGAGCTTATACAGACTGTATTTAGTATACAGCAGCTGCCCAACTCTGTAGCTTTTTTAAATGAATGGGTTACTCTCTTACAGGGCTAGTGGGTTATACTCTTACTAGAGTGCTTTATAGGTCACTAATCTCCACCACGTGGTTTAGCTGAGCAGCAGCACTCCCACCAACTGCCCCTTTGCTTACTAGTGATAGCACCTCATTAACTTCTTTAGCGATAAGGATGATAGTACTCTGTATATGTTTAAAATGCTTGGAACGTAGTCTCCTTAAATCTGATCAACAGAATCACATTTGTACTTTATAGCTATACGCTGTTAGCACTGTTGGCTCAGTTTAGCAGAGAATTTGTAACATTGTATATTCCTGCACTGTGCACAAACGAACGCTATTAATTGAAACTGTTCCATTAGACTCACCTGTGCTCCCCTTTATACCTATTTCCTGGTGAATGCAAAAGGCTCCTCTGCTATAGCAATGGTGTCTAAAATACCTATATTTGTAATCCTTTGAAACAGATGCCAGTTATAGTATGCATTTGGTGATTATCCTTTGCTACATGTCTAGGAACTTTTGTGTAATTTTCTGCAGTTGCTGTTTTAATGGTGAAATCACACAATGTCTATCCTAACTGTTGCAGACTATTGTTTGTATGACTCTAAACACTGCATAGAATGTATGTATTATTATTAGGCATTTATTAATACTGATTGCAGGTAATTGTGGCGCATATTTTACATTAGGGGTTTTTTACCTGAACTATCTGTGCTTTGTTTTTGAACTTGTCCTCTGCAGTCTAACCTACTACTTTTGTAGTCTCCATATCTAACTGCTTAACCTTAGATGTTAATTATAAAACTTTCCCTCTCTGTTTTTCTGTAGCTCTACAACCTTACTTACCCAGATTAAACTGGTGTACTGGCCCAGCCCTACTGGATTTTCAAGACCACTTTCAAGTCATCTCGCCTTCCCTCTCTGCCTGACACCATACAGGAGCAGTCCTGCCTTTCTCACAGAAGTGAAATAAAAGGGTGAAAGAAAGTATATAATATGCTGCAATACCTAATGTAACTCTGCTTGTGAATTTGCTCTACCACTTAACTGGTGTTAGTGTAGGATTCCAGCCAGAATACCCAGCAGCCTTCCCCCTACCCTTACAGTTGTAAATCCCCTTTTCCTATCTCACCCGGGCTTTTTTCTTCCATATATCTGAGCTGCCTGCTCATCTATTTAACTGTTTTAGTGGGTCCTCTCCCCATTACTACAAGGATTGGCCACTAGGTGGCAGTATTCACCCAACTACTACCTCTCTTCCCTCTCTCCTTCCCACTTACTGTAACATCTCAATAGAACACGTCTCCTCTTTCTCTACTTACTATCAGTCCTACCCTCCAGCCAGTTCTCAATACCTGTCTGCTCCCTACACTTACACCTAATATCACTTTAACCTTCCTACCTAGCTCCCTCTGTACTTACCTTTCTCCTGACTGATTGTTTCCTCTCACTGTCCTGCTGTCGTCTTCCTTGTGTCTACCCGCTCCGTTTGCACTACGGGCTCACTCCGCTCCCCTATCCCACTCCCAATTCCCACCCACCCCCAGTGGTCCTAAACTTATACTTCTTCAGCCACTTCCTCTTCCACTTCCATCCAATCACACTTACCTTCCATTTAAATCAATTAGACACACCCTTACTCATTCAAACAATTACAATACACCACTCCTTTGACTACTTTACCATATCCCTCTTCTACTGCCTAACAAGAACTAATTCCCTCCTTTCTACACCCTTCTTATCTACTTCCACCCCTTACAAATCTTAACCCAACCCATTAACACTTCTTATAATCAATCTCAGTGAAGATGACTTCAACTACCCCAACCAAACTAATATTCCTAGCTATACTTTCTACTATCCTTACCTCTACCTACCTCCTCATTTCCTTTGAAAAACTGCATTATTACCCTTTCAACCACTCTTGAAAACAAACAGCAATACACACTTCTATACTCACTTGTAGTCAGACTAATATCACTTATTCCCAGCTATCTGCTACCCAAATACCACAGACTCTCCCACTTTAAATATAATAATCATACTGTAAAAAGAGAGAAATATCTACTTAACCTAAAATACAATTCAGCAACAAAACCTCTCAATCTCTCCTTACTAGATGGTGACATCCACCCTAACCCTGGCCCTGCTAATCCTGCTACCCTAACTACCCAGCCTAAACTCCTCAACTCACTCCTAATAGGACATCTGAATATACGCAGTCTTAACAATAAAGTAGCCCATCTCCATGCCCTTTTAGATATTCACTCCTTTGATGTCCTTTGCCTGACAGAAACTTGCTTGAAACCAGGGAACAAAGACAACAAAAGTATCCCCCAAGGATATAATATAGTTAGACAAGACCAGATAAAATGTAAGGGAGGGGGTGTATCAGTTCTATTCAAAGATGGATTTCACATCTCCACACTACCATGTAATCC
The DNA here is from genome assembly GCF_019279795.1 of Protopterus annectens. Taxonomy (NCBI): domain Eukaryota; kingdom Metazoa; phylum Chordata; order Ceratodontiformes; family Protopteridae; genus Protopterus; species Protopterus annectens. The sequence continues at coordinate 548,594,416 of NC_056737.1, forward strand.
TCCTCAGGATAGTAATGCAGAAGTCCTGGTCACCAAACTCCAAATTAACCCAAACAAAGCTTTATACATCATCTATATCTACCTACCACCCGGTAATAACATCAGCACAATCAAAGCTATATTAAACTGGGTATCCTCAATTTACCCCCAAGAAACAGTAATACTAGGTGATTTTAATACTGACTGGAAAAGTGTCAATGCAGATAACCCCACCTCTCACATTAACCTCCATGGCTTTAGTCAAACTATCACCTCCACAACCAGAATTAACAAACCAAACAAAAAAGAGAGTATCTTAGACTGGATACTTATAAATAGACAGGAGCAAGCTTATAAGGTAGGCACTCTCCCAGATGATTTAAGTGATCATACTTTGAACTACATCATAAGACAAAAACATGATCGGCCTAAACCCTCCACTTTTAGGATTGCACGGTCCAATAAAAGCTTTAGCCCAGAATCATTCCAAAATGAACTTAGTGCCTATAACTGGAACCCTTTAAAAACTCTACCACTTGAAGAGGCTATAAAATATCTAAACTCTACTTTTTTATCCATCCTTGATAAACATGCCCCTAAACGGTCTATCCGAATGAAATCCAAACCTGCCCCCTGGCTTTCTAAAGAAACCAAACAAAAAATTTTACTGAGGAACAAATCTTGGGCTAAGTGGAGGGCTATCAAAAATATCTCTGATCAACAAAATTTTAGGCAACTGAGAAATAGTACAAAAAAGGCAATACTTATGGATAAAAAGAACTAGTACTGTAAACTACAGCAAATTCACCAGAACAATCCCCAAAAATGTTGGTCAAGTATAAACCAACTCCTTTCCCCAGATACTTTCACACACCTACCCCTCTTGAGGCTGATCCTAATACCCCCCTGCAAACTGCCAATATATTTAATACTTTCTTCACAGAGACCATTCAATCACTAGCCAGTCAACTAATCCCAGACAACTCAAGGCTTCTCACCACCATATCAGCTTCTCTACCATTTAAACTGCAACCCATCTCTACTACTCTCATCTGTAAACTCATCCAAAAACTTAAGCCTTGTACTCCTTCTGCTGACCAAATACCATCAGAATACTTGCAAAAAGCAGCTAAGGTAATTGCATACCCTGTATCCATCCTCATTAACAGAACCATTAAGGAAGGAACCATTCCAGATATTTGGAAAATCTCCCATATTATTCCCCTTCATAAAGGTGGCAATTCAAATGATTACTCTAACTACAGGCCAATAGCTCTATTATCTCCTTTAGCTAAAATAATGGAAAAATGCATTCACCAACAACTACTACATCATTTATCTCAACATAACATAATAGCAAACTGCCAACATGGCTTTAGGCCATCACACAGTACCACAACTGCACTACTATCTTTTATAGATACCATCAATAGAAACCGCAATAACAATAACCTCTCATCTGCTCTCTTTATTGACCTCTCAAAAGCTTTTGACATGGTCAACCATGCTCTTCTCATCAACATTCTAGAATACATTTCCTTTTACTGTCAGACTAGTAAATGGTTCAGGTCCTACCTTAGCAATAGGCAACAAGCAGTTCTCTGGCAAAACAACATGTCATCCCTTCAGCCAGTTACCCTCGGAGTCCCTCAAGGCTGTATTCTAGGACCACTTATCTTTTCAGTATTTATCAATGACCTCCACATAGCAATCCCTCAAGTCACCTGCATACAATACGCAGATGATTCTACTCTAGTATGCTCAGCAAACTCCCCTTCAGAACTATATTCTCTAACCCAGAATGTATTTAGCATAGTAGAAACATGGTTTACAAATAGATGCCTCATTCTCAATGCTAAAAAAACGAAGTTCCTTCTCTTTACACCCACCAACAAATCCCCGCCCATAGATTTCTCAGTTTTTTTTCCAATAATGGCACTATTATACTTCCTGACACAACCACTAAACTGTTAGGAATAACTGTTGACAATAACCTTACTTTTGACAGCCATATAAATAACACTATCAAAACTGTCAACAGAAAAAATAGGCTCCTTATATAGGATCAAACCTTTCCTAACTCCTATAGCTAGAACCACAATTGCTCACTCCCACTTAATCTCAACGCTTCTGTACGCCTCACCCATATATACTAACCTAAAGAAAAATAATCTTACCAAACTAACAAATTCCTATAATAATATAGCCAGATTTGCCACTGGCAATCCCTTTAGAACCCACCACTGTCTGAATCTAAGGCAACTAGGCTGGCTTGAACTTCAAAACCAACTGATAGTATCCCAACTCACCATTGCCCACAAGATCTTCTACCAACCCAACAGCACTCCTATACTTTCCAATCTCATCCTCCCTTACAAAAATCTGAATTTCCTGCGCTCTTCTAAGAAACTGCTTGCTTGCATATGCAAGTCTAGCAACCTGGCTGGAGACTCTCTTTTTTCTAACACAGTGGGAAAAAACTGGAACCTACTGCCCAATGAAATAACATTACTCTCTTCCTTGCCTCTCTTTAAGCATAACCTCAAAAACACCTCAAAACACGCTGGTTATGCCCCTGCAGCAACCCTGACTAATCATTTGCTTTTTACTAATTATAGCTCCTTTTACTTCTTATTCCTCCTATTCTTACTTAAATTACTAACACTCGTAATGGATTGTTACATGCTAATTACTTAAATTACTAACACTCGTAATGGATTGTTACATGCTAATTCCTTAAATTACTAACACTCGTAATGGATTGTTACATGCTAATTACTTAAATTACTAACACTCGTAATGGATTGTTACATGCTAATTACTTAAATTACTAACATTCGTAATGGATTGTTACGTGCTAATTCCTTGTAAGATAGACTAACTGATGCTCCTAAATTAATATGCTAATAAACTCTATCTAGTATAAGTATTAAATTTATTAGAGTAAATTCCTACTCTATATTATTATTATTTGTTGTACAGCATACGTTTTATTTCTAGGTAGTATTTCTTGTTGTACTTTTATTATAATCCCTTCTGTTAATTTTTAATTTTTAAGTTCTATAATTGCCGGAGCTTTTCTCCCCGGGCCTCTACTGAAAATGGAAATATATCCAGTTAGACTAGCCAGTTAACAAATGTAAAATAAATAAAATAAATAAATAAATAAATTAGCTGAGGGGTCATTTTCCCATTTTTTTTTCAGCTTTCATTATAACATATTAAAATGCTTAGGTCTTTAGACAGCCAGTTCTGCTGAGTTCAAGCAGTCCAGAAATCATAGGGAGGTGAAGGTTTTGTACAGCTAGTAAAAGTTGTGAGAGCTAGTCGGCTGCAGTGTTGAGATTAGTGAATCAGAAAATGTAAGACCACTCTTTAATGGCAAGTTGGGGTTTTAATTTTGATATCTGTTGGAGTGACTTTGGTCCAAAGTATATAAGTTTACAGAAATATTTTATTTTCAGATTTTGTATCTGGGAAATTACAAAACAGTGGTCACTGAAAGTAGGTGGATTCTTTTTTTTCAAAACAGGTTTATTGTTTTAACATATAAGAGAAATATCATAACAATTTTATACAAGTAATTAAAAATAGGTATTATTATAATATTCAACAAAACAACTAAAGTATTTACAAAGACATCCACTACAATCAGATCAATTAATTAAACTAAAATACCATGCTATTGAAATTAAAATTTTTTTAACAAATTTTGTAAATTATCCCATACAATATAATAAGATGTTTTTCTATTTGTTCTTGTCCTAATTGTGTTTATTTCTATATGGCACACTATATTCATAACATTTTTAAATTCATTGAACGAAGGAGGTGTATCTGAAATCCAATTTCTAGTTATTATTTTCCTAGCCACTGCTAGAATAGACCATAACAAGGGAAGCTTAACCTTTTTAACACTTTGAGGTACATGTGTGTTGAATAATATAAGAGATTTAGAAATAATGAAATTATCTATAAAAAGAGCCTGCAAAAATTCATTAATTGACTTCCAGTATTCTTTCAGTTTTATACAGTCATAAAACATATGAGCCCAGTCAGCATTAATTTCTACATTACATCTCTTACATAAATTATCTTTATTATTTATTTTATTCATCATCAAAGGTGTATAAAAAGATCTATGTAAAAATTTCCATATATAAAGTCTCCAGACAATGGAAGACGTAGTTCTATAAGCAGATTCCAATATATATTGTTTATCTTGTTGATTTGGTGGGTCCCCATTAATAGAAGTGAAATAATTCCAGTATGAATCTACACTGTAAAAAGTTTCTTGTCTGATAATTTTATGTATGTATGAAAGTTTACCTTTATCAGAAACTTTATGTTGTAAATTTAATATCAAGTAATCAATCAGTGTTGGAATAGATTCTTTAACTGTTATAGACATTAGATCTGTTTTATTAATGAGATGTTGTCTAAAGGTCTGAACCTCTAACCAGCAAGTTTCTCTTAGATCAAATTCTTGTTTTAAGAAATCTAGATTTTTAACTTTATTATCAGATATCAACTGATACCAGTACTTTAGATCATTATCTATAGCTAAATGAGTTCCTTCAGAAGTAGATGACAAAAGCATACCCTGAGTATACATTATAGGGAATATCAGCAGGACATAGGTTACAGCAACTCCCAAGTAATGACCATAGGCAATCCTTCAAAAACAGCAAGAACTTTTATTCAAATAACATGAAATGAGCGCTTTCGCATAGCCAAGCTATGCTTCTTCAGATATCAATTCAAAATGAAATCTGTAATGCTTATATACAGCTTTTGGGCGGGCTCATTAAACATACAAATGCAATTAATCAATTATAAATTAGTAGTCATAGAGACAAAAAACAATCTAAACAGTTTAAAAAACAGTTTAAAAAACAATTTGAAATGCATTACCTAAAACTATTCATATAAATTATGCACATAGCAATGTAATAATGAATCATAACCATCATTCAAATCAAACAACAAAATTTATCTAAAAACAGCTCCAAAGAATTCTACAACATCAGATATACATTTTAGTTCAGTATTATGCTGACCTTCATTTTCAAGCATAACAGCCATTGCTGTGTTCAGAATAATACAACTAAATAAAACAACTCGCTGCTCACTAGCGTGAATATATCAAAAATAAACATGGGGAACGCTGAAAATCTACGACCAAGCGTACAACATAAAAATAGAGCTTACTTTGCCTCAGTAGAACATTTCACGATCCAAAACCATGTATATGTTTACAAACCATTTCTACTTTGTATATAGTACACATCCAAAAGCGTTCATAGCTATACGGAGAATCACGTGCTTCTGAAGGATGACTTGAAGAAGACAAGGCTTCTTCTGAGTCCTAATGCCTAGAGTATACCTAACTTTACAAGCATTAAGTCATGTTTATAACAACTGCCGAAGTTGCTTGATACTTAATCATATCAATGAAAGGGGCATTGGTTCAAATACCGTAACTAAATGCCTCCGTTCTATGAACATATAAACTAAATACATAGCTAATAAAATGAGAAAAATAAGGAAATACATGCAGTATGTAAAAAATATATATACACAACCATAAAAGATATGTGCAAACAAGCATGAGAGCCTGTATATATGATGAATCCAAGCTCATAATATTAGCAGCTAAACTATAAGACCTCTCTGAATGTCAAATAAAGCAATAGCTTAAACAAATATAAATATAAGGGGTGACCTGTCTATGCTGATTAAAAGTGTATCAAGCCAACATAGGCTAGAAACCACCCTGCGATGTGCCTACTAAGAGGCATTAAGATGCATGCATGAAGCCTCATATCTTCATGCTGTTCTATATTGGACTTATGAAGAGGAAACATGTAGATATAAAATCAAAAGTTACAGAAAAATGATACCAGTGAATAATTCCTCTATATTAGAAATAATGTTCATGCCATAAGACAAGCTAATATTGATAAACATAGGGTATGTACTGGGTAAACCTCAAAAAGGGGATGTTAATGGAATGGGAGCACCCTCAAACCATGGCTAAAAAATAGACAAAGTCATACAAGAATATAAATGTTAAAGCCATCATGTCCAAACAGTATAATGGTAAGAGAACCCTACATATTTAGGAACGAAATAAAATATAGTAAACTTATACAATCCTATCTACGTTCAAGTAGTATAGGTTTTAAAGGTATGTAGCTATTCAGGCCCGGGGGAAGGTGTGCTGCTAACTTGAGTATCCAGTGTAACTCAGCCTTGGCTAGCATGTGTTCATTGCTACCTCTCCTAGCTGTGGGTCTAATAATCTGTAAGACTCTAAAGGCAAAACAATGGGAGGGATATTCTTGTATGTGTTTAGCCAAGGCATTGGTCTCATCTTGTCTTCTAATTTCATAGAGATGGTTATAAATGCGATCACGCAATCTCCTCTTGGTTAAGCCTACGTAAAAGGCTGAGCAGAAAAGACAAGTAGCCAAATAAACAACATTTTTTGTATTGCAATCTGCATAAAATTTAGGTTTAAAAGTTATATCCATGCACGGGTGCTTGAATTCCTGCGTTTTACTAAGGCTATTACACCTGGGACAATGTAGACAAGGGTAAGTCCCTTTAGTTGTTATATCACCCAAGAGTAGACATGTGGGTTTGCTTACATTAGTAATATGTTGATCATTACATAGTTGTTTCCTTAAATTATCACTGTCTTTGTAACAGAATCTGGGTGAAGAACCCACTATATCCTTAATCTGCTTGTTCCCAGTGAGAACATTCCAGTTTCTTCTGATGATACATCTAATACTTTCAACTTCACTGGTATATTTAATGACATATTGTAAGGTATTACCATCACGAGTCAAATCCACAGGGACTTTATTTCTAAACCCATGGGTTGTATGTGACTCACAAATGTTAGCAGAATCTATGTCACCAATAATTTTCCTCCTGATATCTCTAACCATCTGCATATCATAGCCCCTTTCATTAAACAGATGTTCTAACTTAGTGGATTCTTCATGTAAATCTTTCACATTCTGACAGAGTCTGAATACCCTAGTGAACTGACTGGTTACTATCCCACGAAAGGTAAATGCTGGATGCATGCTATCAGCAGCCAGCAATGCATTTCTCCAGGCAGTTTTCCTAAACAATGTAGTGGTAATGAGTCCTTCATCAGTCAAACGTATCGTAACATCTAAAAAATTTACCTGATAATGGGAGCTCTCTACCGTAAACTTCAAAAAATTAGTGTTAGTATGCAGATGTTCCAATAATACTAAGAAATCTGTCCTGGGTCCTTCCCAAATTAGGAGTATATCATCCACGAACCTTTATAATATTTAACCTGGTTAAAGGATGTATGACCAAACAGAAACTGTTTCTCCCACCAATAAACTACGAGGTTAGCATATGTGTTGGCACAGGGGGTCCCCATAGCTACCCCCCATGCCTGCAGGAAGAACTCATCTCCAAACATGAAAACATTATTGCTAAGAACTATATCCAACAATTGCGTAACCAAAGTAATTCTATCAGTGGAGAATTGAGTTTCCTTGTGTAGTAGTTCTCTAATATATTGAATGCCTACCTCATTGGGGATAGATGTAAAAAGTTTCTCAACGTCCATGGTTACAAGTAGGTAACTTCCCCTAGATTTCTCTAAATGTACACTTTTCAGCGTCTCAAGTAGTTGGTAAGTATCCCTAAGTATATTACTACAGCTATCTACCACTGGACGTAAAATACTCTCAAGAAAGGTAGAAATATGGGCCGTAACCCAACTCCCACCTGCTACAATGGGTCTCATGGGAATGGGCCATGTCTCATATGGACCTTGAGGCCCTTAAGAATGGGTATAATCGGGTCAGTTTGCAACAGATACTCATATAACTCTAAACTGATCTGCCTGCATAGCAGTAGATCATAGATGTTATCCTTAACATTGTTCACAATGATAGACACATGGTGTGTGGAAATACGAGTATACGTGTTATGATCAGATAACAGTTCAAACATGCACTTCTTATAATCCTCTGAGTCCATTAATACTACCCCCCCCCCTTTATCTGCAGGTTTCAACACTAATTTATCATTGCCCTTAAGCCAAGTTAGGGCACAATTCTCTTCTCTATTGAGATTATAAAACCTCCCTTTCCTGTTATGTTTTGAGGAAAACAACATATATAAATCATTTTCACAAAGATCCAAAAAACATTGTAACATTGGTTGTAATGGGGGTGAAAAGGTACTCTTTTTCTTAAAATATGTAGTGGTTCATTTGAATTAACACTGCTATCATTATTCGCAAAAAAGAGTTTAAGACTAACACGTCTACAAAAGAGTCTCAAGTCCAGTAGTGTATCTTCTAGTAAAGCTCTGGCAGCAGGAATAAAAGAAAGGCCTCTGTTGAGAAGGCTGAATACAGCTGGATCAATAGCAACATTAGAAAAATTAAACACCAGAGTCAGTACCTTGTCCTTCTGTTGGACATGTTCCGTCGACAGAATATTTGCTTTCTCGCTCCCTGCTGCTGGAACCCCTCCCTTGTGGGGTAAACTTCCGTTGATAGGGTAAAAAAGGGGGATTCTTCATATCTTTCTCATTTTTATTCTTGGATATGGCTCCTGTACAATGATGGTTCAGCAGGGCTTCCTGATTTGGTGGTGGTGTGTCCATACTCTGGATCTCAATAGGGTCCAAATCACGAATCCGGTTAGAAACCGTCACTGTCTGCACCGTAGGGTGGAGATCTAGAGATGATGATATAGGATCATTGGTAGCTTCTAAGCCAGCAGAGACATGTGCCTGATGAGTGGTATTACGAATGGCATTAGCTTGTTCACCCTGATGTCTAGGCCACACAAACACTTGGCCATTTTGAAAGTCTGTGTGGTCACTCTTTAATTTATGTTGCTTGGTTTTACTCAACCTTTCACCAAAAGATTTAACATGTGTAAAAACTGCACATAACTTCCTACAATAATCAGAAGAGAAATTGTCGAGAATATATTGATAAAGAACATCTGTTTTGTTCAAGTTCAGTTTCTAATGGTGAAAAATAGGACAACAGGAGTCTCACATAATCAAACCCTAGATTAATATTTAAGTCCTGCCATTGCTTTAACAGAGACGGATGGGAGTCCCCATAGGTAGGCATGCAGAACACCCGCATGCCTCTGGGGACTACCTTATAGTGCAGACACGCTTCTAGGTGTAGTCTTTGCCACAAATATCTTTGTAGTTGATAAAGGTTGTTCTCTAGCATTCTCAATTGGTCATGGAACTCTTGTAAATTTTCACCAGTGTCATTAGCATTTCTTAAAGTTGGTACCTCATTCAAATCCAGTGACAATAAAGGGTTAATGTCTTGTACAAACAGACCTGTCCATAAGCGAGACGTCTCCCTCGACCCTGGAGTAGAAGCATTCCCAACATTTTGATTATCCATCGTGGGCACAGAGTAGTAGACAAACAGCAGATGAAGATAACAGTACCAGGAATACTACTCACAGCTGAAGGTGCTCTCACCAAACAAAAGGAAGAAAAAGCTGTAAAAATGTGAAAGCAACCACCACGAATATCAGCAGGACATAGGTTACAGCAACTCCCAAGTAATGACCATAGGCAATCCTTCAAAAACAGCAAGAACTTTTATTCAAATAACATGAAATGAGCGCTTTCGCATAGCCAAGCTATGCTTCTTCAGATATCAATTCAAAATGAAATCTGTAATGCTTATATACAGCTTTTGGGCTCATTAAACATACAAATGCAATTAATCAATTATAAATTAGTAGTCATAGAGACAAAAAACAATCTAAACAGTTTAAAAAACAGTTTAAAAAACAATTTGAAATGCATTACCTAAAACTATTCATATAAATTATGCACATAGCAATGTAATAATGAATCATAACCATCATTCAAATCAAACAACAAAATTTATCTAAAAACAGCTCCAAAGAATTCTACAACATCAGATATACATTTTAGTTCAGTATTATGCTGACCTTCATTTTCGTCAAGCATAACAGCCATTGCTGTGTTCAGAATAATACAACTAAATAAAACAACTCGCTGCTCACTAGCGTGAATATATCAAAAATAAACATGGGGAACGCTGAAAATCTACGACCAAGCGTACAACATAAAAATAGAGCTTACTTTGCCTCAGTAGAACATTTCACGATCCAAAACCATGTATATGTTTACAAACCATTTCTACTTTGTATATAGTACACATCCAAAAGCGTTCATAGCTATACGGAGAATCACGTGCTTTTCCTCAAAACATAACAGGAAAGGGAGGTTTTATAATCTCAATAGAGAAGAGAATTGTGCCCTAACTTGGCTTAAGGGCAATGATAAATTAGTTGTGAAACCTGCAGAAAAAGGGGGGGGGGGTAGTATTAATGGACTCAGAGGATTATAAGAAGTGCATGTTTGAACTGTTATCTGATCATAACACGTATACTCGTATTTCCACACACCATGTGTCTATCATTGTGAACAATGTTAAGGATAACATCTATGATCTACTGCTATGCAGGCAGATCAGTTTAGAGTTATATGAGTATCTGTTGCAAACTGTCCCGATTATACCCATTCTTAAGGGCCTCCCGAAGGTCCATAAGGAGACATGGCCCATTCCCATGAGACCCATTGTAGCAGGTGGGAGTTGGGTTACGGCCCATATTTCTACCTTTCTTGAGAGTATTTTACGTCCAGTGGTAGATAGCTGTAGTAATATACTTAGGGATACTTACCAACTACTTGAGACGCTGAAAAGTGTACATTTAGAAATCTAGGGAAGTTACCTACTTGTAACCATGGACGTTGAGAAACTTTTTACATCTATCCCCAATGAGGTAGGCATTCAATATATTAGAGAACTACTACACAAGGAAACTCAATTCTCCACTGATAGAATTACTTTGGTTACGCAATTGTTGGATATAGTTCTTAGCAATAATGTTTTCATGTTTGGAGATGAGTTCTTCCTGCAGGCATGGGGGTAGCTATGGGGACCCCTGTGCCAACACATATGCTAACCTCGTAGTTTATTGGTGGGAGAAACAGTTTCTGTTTGGTCATACATCCTTTAACCAGGTTAAATATTATAAAAGGTTCGTGGATGATATACTCCTAATTTGGGAAGGACCCAGGACAGATTTCTTAGTATTATTGGAACATCTGCATACTACCACTAATTTTTTGAAGTTTACGGTAGAGAGCTCCCATTATCAGGTAAATTTTTTAGATGTTACGATACGTTTGACTGATGAAGGACTCATTACCACTACATTGTTTAGGAAAACTGCCTGGAGAAATGCATTGCTGGCTGCTGATAGCATGCATCCAGCATTTACCTTTCGTGGGATAGTAACCAGTCAGTTCACTAGGGTATTCAGACTCTGTCAGAATGTGAAAGATTTACATGAAGAATCCATTAAGTTAGAACATCTGTTTAATGAAAGGGGCTATGATATGCAGATGGTTAGAGATATCAGGAGGAAAATTATTGGTGACATAGATTCTGCTAACATTTGTGAGTCACATACAACCCATGGGTTTAGAAATAAAGTCCCTGTGGATTTGACTCGTGATGGTAATACCTTACAATATGTCATTAAATATACCAGTGAAGTTGAAAGTATTAGATGTATCATCAGAAGAAACTGGAATGTTCTCACTGGGAACAAGCAGATTAAGGATATAGTGGGTTCTTCACCCAGATTCTGTTACAAAGACAGTGATAATTTAAGGAAACAACTATGTAATGATCAACATATTACTAATGTAAGCAAACCCACATGTCTACTCTTGGGTGATATAACAACTAAAGGGACTTACCCTTGTCTACATTGTCCCAGGTGTAATAGCCTTAGTAAAAGCAGGAATTCAAGCACCCGTGCATGGATATAACTTTTAAACCTAAATTTTATGCAGATTGCAATACAAAAAATGTTGTTTATTTGGCTACTTGTCTTTTCTGCTCAGCCTTTTACGTAGGCTTAACCAAGAGGAGATTGCGTGATCGCATTTATAACCATCTCTATGAAATTAGAAGACAAGATGAGACCAATGCCTTGGCTAAACACATACAAGAATATCCCTCCCATTGTTTTGCCTTTAGAGTCTTACAGATTATTAGACCCACAGCTAGGAGAGGTAGCAATGAACACATGCTAGCCAAGGCTGAGTTACACTGGATACTCAAGTTAGCAGCACACCTTCCCCCGGGCCTGAATAGCTACATACCTTTAAAACCTATACTACTTGAACGTAGATAGGATTGTATAAGTTTACTATATTTTATTTCGTTCCTAAATATGTAGGGTTCTCTTACCATTATACTGTTTGGACATGATGGCTTTAACATTTATATTCTTGTATGACTTTGTCTATTTTTTAGCCATGGTTTGAGGGTGCTCCCATTCCATTAACATCCCCTTTTTTGAGGTTTACCCAGTACATACCCTATGTTTATCAATATTAGCTTGTCTTATGGCATGAACATTATTTCTAATATAGAGGAATTATTCACTGGTATCATTTTTCTGTAACTTTTGATTTTATATCTACATGTTTCCTCTTCATAAGTCCAATATAGAACAGCATGAAGATATGAGGCTTCATGCATGCATCTTAATGCCTCTTAGTAGGCACATCGCAGGGTGGTTTCTAGCCTATGTTGGCTTGATACACTTTTAATCAGCATAGACAGGTCACCCCTTATATTTATATTTGTTTAAGCTATTGCTTTATTTGACATTCAGAGAGGTCTTATAGTTTAGCTGCTAATATGATGAGCTTGGATTCATCATATATACAGGCTCTCATGCTTGTTTGCACATATCTTTTATGGTTGTGTATATATATTTTTTACATACTGCATGTATTTCCTTATTTTCTCATTTTATTAGCTATGTATTTAGTTTATATGTTCATAGAACGGAGGCATTTAGTTACGGTATTTGAACCAATGCCCCTTTCATTGATATGATTAAGTTTCAAGCAACCGCAGTTGTTATAAACATGACTTAATGCTTGTAAAGTTAGGTATACTCTAGGCATTAGGACTCAGAAGAAGCCTTGTCTTCTTCAAGTCATCCTTCAGAAGCACGTGATTCTCCATTATAGCTATGAACGCTTTTGGATGTGTACTATATACAAAGTAGAAATGGTTTGTAAACATATACATGGTTTTGGATCGTGAAATGTTCTACTGAGGCAAAGTAAGCTCTATTTTTATGTTGTACGGTAGATTTTCAGCGTTCCCCATGTTTATTTTTGATATATTCACGCTAGTGAGCAGCGAGTTGTTTTATTTAGTTGTATTATTCTGAACACAGCAATGGCTGTTATGCTTGACGAAAATGAAGGTCAGCATAATACTGAACTAAAATGTATATCTGATGTAGAATTCTTTGGAGCTGTTTTTAGATAAATTTTGTTGTTTGATTTGAATGATGGTTATGATTCATTATTACATTGCTATGTGCATAATTTATATGAATAGTTTTAGGTAATGCATTTCAAATTGTTTTTTAAACTGTTTTTTAAACTGTTTAGATTGTTTTTTGTCTCTATGACTACTAATTTATAATTGATTAATTGCATTTGTATGTTTAATGAGCCCGCCCAAAAGCTGTATATAAGCATTACAGATTTCATTTTGAATTGATATCTGAAGAAGCATAGCCTGGCTATGAAAAGCTCATTCATGTTATTTGAATAAAAGTTCTTGCTGTTTTTGAAGGATTGCCTATGGTCATTACTTGGGAGTTGCTGTAACCTATGTCCTGCTGATATTCGTGGTGGTTGCTTTCACATTTTTACAGCTTTTTCTTCCTTTTGTTTGGTGAGAGCACCTTCAGCTGTGAGTAGTATTCCTGGTACTGTTATACATTATAGGGAATACAATAAAATTCCATTCCCTATACTTAGGGTGCATGAATATAAAGTTACGATAACTAATAATAATATTTAATGGGTAACAAACCATATGTTTAGGTGTAATAGGTGAAGTACAAAATTCCTTTAGTAACCATAACATGGAGTTATTTACAATCATATTTTTATGTGTTAAGGAGATTTTCATGAAGTGTATACTAATTAGCTCGCAATAATCTTTCCATTTTGTGACATATGACTGATCTAAAGTTGCCACCCGTACCATCAGAAACGTGCTATTATCAAAGGACAGTTAGTCCGAGCAGCACGTATTATTACACTGGACGGTGTTTTTGACCAGGAATGTTTATTTATTAAGGAAATGTTCCAGTCTAGAGGGTACCCTTTACATCTAATCAATGAACTAATTTATGAGGTAACACACAAACGACATACTTTAGTTTATGTACCATTGTTGAACAATAGAACAAATGATTCACTGACTGTTATTTTGTCTCCTAATTCCATTGTTGAGCAGCACTTAGAACAACATCCAAGTCCAGATAGGTTTAACACTTCTTTTATTACTACTTACAACATAAACAGCAATGCCTGTTTTAAAATTCTAAGAAAAAACTGGGACATCTTTAAAGGTGATACGAATGTTTTCACCAGGGTGGGGGAACGACCAGTAGTGATATATAGAAAAGGTAGGAACCTAAAGAATTACTGTGAAGGAAGCAGACTTAATTCTGTTAGAACTCCAGGCATGTTTAAATGCCAAGCCTGCAATTATTGTGGTTTCATCTTGGAATCTAACAGATTCTCGGTGAATAATTCATTTTACAACTTGAAACTGAGAAACAACTGTAATTCCAAGATGGTTGTCTACCTTGCTATGTGCCAGTTTTGCCCAGCTTTCTATGTGGGCAAAACTGAAAGAAAGCTGCGTGAACGCGTATACGAACATCTATACGCCATTAGGAAACATAAATTAGAAAATGCCCTAGCGAAACATATAAACTTATTTCCTGGGCATACATTTAAGTTTATTGTTATAGATCAAGTTTTTGTCAATCCAAGAGGTGGTCCAGACTCTTTAAAACTTGATGAGTTGGAACTTTCTTGGCAAATTAGGCTCAATGCTTACCATCAGCCCGGTTTGAATGATGGCTGTGTGTTAAGTAGTATATTGAAACTTAGAAGTTTAAAGCGTTAAGTTATTTTATTTTGAAAACTAGCAATATGAGGTCAGAATAGGAAGTACAATAAACGTATTTCTATAATTATTTTTGTAATTAAGTATAATTGATCTTTTTAATGTTTGTATAAAACACTGTTTAGAAGAAGAAAGTTTAAGTATTCCTGTGTGGTTTAGTGGATCTTACCTGTATTAACAAGGGGGTGGTGATTTTGTGATTTTGTGTATTTGCTACTAATTAATTAATGTATTTTACTTGTGGATTGGTTGACCACTTTCTTCATTATGTATTTAAATGTGAGTCGAATTGCAATGTATTGTCTGAAGAAGTTTATGATTTAACATAAACGAAAAGCGCTTAATTTTATACTTGTGGTCTCAGTGTGTGCCTTCTTTCACTCTTTCCAGTAATTTGTGGTTTTACAAATATGACTGATCTATTAATAAAGTAATAACTTTTACAATAGAAGAGATAGTATATAAATTAAAGTCTGGAAAAGAAATACCCCCTTGAGACCAGCTATTAGTATGTTTCTTTAATGCAATCCTAGGTCTATTAGGTGCCCATAGGAAATTTATCATTAGTGTATTCAGTTTCTTGATAATTATTTTTGTAGGTGGAAGTATTATTGATTGTATTAAGTATAAAATCTTGGGGAATATTATCATTTTAATAATTGTAAGTCTCTCCTCCATAGTAAAAACATATTATTCCAGGTATTAAAAAGATTTTGTATATTAAGAAAACAGGTATTATAATTATTATATATAATAGATTTAATATCTTTAGATAGTATTATACCTAAATAAGTTATCTGACCTGAATTGGGTACATATTTAGTAAAATCACTAATGAGAATATTTTTTCGTGTATATATAGGTAGTATTTTAGTTTTTCTTCATTGAATATTAAACCAGAAATACTTTTAAAATTCATCATGTTATCAAATAGAGACTGCATAGAAGAATTAGATCCTGCTGATGTAATTAGAACATCATCTGCAAAAAGTTGAAATTTGGATGTTGTATTTTCATCTATTTCAAAACCCTCTATGTCAGTACTGTTTCTGATCAAATTAGCCCAAGGCTCCATTACTAAAGTGAATAATAGTGGAGAAAGTGGACATCCTTGTTTTGTACCTTTAAGAATGGGTATTTTTGTGAAACATATGTTCCTACCTTAATATAAGCCAACGTTCCTTTGTATAAATGCTCAATTAGATTTACAAATGCATCTGATAAGTTTGTGCACTTCATTAAGGTAAACAGATAGTCCCAACTTACTGAATCAAATGCTGAACTTATATCAAGACTAATAAGTGTTAAATCTTTCTTTTCCTATTTGCAAAATCTATTAATGTTAAAGTTCTTCTTATATTATCAAAAGTATTTCTATTTACAATGAAGCCTGTCTGATCTATATCTATAATGCCGGAATGATTGTCTTCAATCTATCAGCAAAAATACTCATAAACATTTTATAATCAACATTAAGTAATGAGATGGGCCGATATGAAGAACATCTAGTTGGATCTTTATTAGGTTTAAAATTGGCGAAATAAATGTATATTGCCAAGATGGGGGGTTATTAACTCAGTTTGGGCCAAAATAAAAACCTTATGTATTAATGAATATGTACTTTTAGAAAGGATTTTATATATCTCTGGTATAATACCATCATTACCCTGTGCTTTGTTTGATTTAAGCTTATTTATTTGTATAATAATTTCTGTATATGAAATACTCTTGTCCAATAGTTTAATCTCTTGTTTATTAAGCTTTTTATTCATGTTTGTGGTTATAAACTCCTTTATTTTATCTTTAGGTTCCATGTTAATGTTATTATGGTTAATTTTGTGAAAGTGATTTCTAAATTCATCTAGTATTTCTGGTATACTAGAAACATTCTTCTTTTTCCTTAGAGAAAAAATTTCTTTGATATGGTTTTGTTTATTCAACCTTTTTGTTTTATTTTTAAGTCTATGTAAGTATTTGTGGCTTATTGAGTAAGACAAAAACTTGTATTTCTCTAAAGTTATTTTAACTTTATGAGTTAAAATTTCTTTGTATTTCTCATTTAGTTTGTTTATTTCTTCAATAACTTTCTTGTCCATAATATTTTCTTTATTATTATGTTTATAAGAGTCTAATTTACTTTGAATATCTAACAATTCCTTATCCCAAGATTTCCTTTTATTATTATACCATCTGATACTTTGTCCATATAGATATGATTTTAAGGCATCCCAAACATAAACAATGGAGACTTCAGGAGTATTATTTATGTCTAAAAATGTTTTACTTCTGAAAGTATATATTCTTTATAGTCTTTTAGTTGAGTTAAGTATGCTGGTATCCTTTTGATCTGAACATTTTGAGTATTTTTATCATGAATTCAAAACAATTGAATTATGATTAGATATAGGACATGAAATGATTTTGGAATTAATTAAATCTGTTACCATCTGGTTAGAAATAAAGACCCTATCTATTTTTGAATAAGTTTTGTATCTGTTAGAAAAAGGTGTATGGTAATGATTTTGAATCTATCTGATTATTAATATCATTCAAATGATAAAAATTAGCAAAATCATTTAAATGTTTTGCATTAGATGTAATTCTTCTTTTCCCTATAGTGGTAGTATCACTTTCATGTAGTATACAATTAAAGTCACCAGCTAAAATAATATCTCCTATAGAGAATGATATGATCTTATCAAGATGATGTTTCACTGTATTAATACCAATTCCGGGTATCCAATATACATTAATTAAAGTGTAAGTCTTCCCATTAATTTGTATTGTAACCATACAAAACATTCCTTTGTCATCCTGATAAGACTTAATGGTTTTAGGAATGGGCATACTTTTATTCCATAAAATAGCCACTCCTCTTTTTTTCTGAGTGTGCTCTGAAC